>NC_034179.2:55725958-56025958 GCF_002021735.2 Oncorhynchus kisutch | reverse complement strand
TACTTCATTAATCGTCCTTGACGTTTGTTCAACTTATTTGGAGTCCACGTGTGGTAAATTCCTTTTGATTGGACGTGATTTTGAAACTCACACCTGTTTTATGTAAGGTCCATAGTTGATGGTGCATGTCTGAGCAAAAACCAAGCCATTAGGTTGAAGGAATAGTACTTAGAGCTCCGAGGCAAGATTTTGTTGAACAAGTCAACACATTTCTGCTGCATTGAAAGTCCCCAAGAACACAGTGGCCCCATCAACCACCAACACCCACCCTAGAGCTGGCCGCCTGGCCATACTGAGTAATCAATGGAGAAGGGCCTTGGTCAGAGAGGTGACACAGAACCCAATGGTCACTGACAGTGCTCCAGAGTTCCTTTGTGGAGATGGCTGTCCTTGTAGAAGGTTCTCCCATCTCTGCAGCACTCCACCTATCAGGCGTTTATGGTGGAGTGGCCAGACAGATGCCATTCCTCAGTAAAAGACACATGACAGTCTGCTTGGAGTTTGCCAAAAGGCACCTAAAGGACTCTGACCACGAGAAATGATATTCTCTGGCTGATGAAACCAAGATTGAACTCTTTGGCCTGGAAGCCAAGCGTCGCATTTGGAGGATAACTGGCACCATCCCTACGGTGAAGCGCAGTGGCAGCATCATGCTGTGGGGATGTTCAGCAGCAGGGACTGGGAGACTAGTCAGAATCGATGGAAAGATGAACAGCAAAATACAGAGATCCTTGATGAAACCCTACTCCAGAGCACTCAGGACCTCAGACTGGGAAGAAGTTAACCCTTCCAACAGGACAATGACTCAAAGCACAGCCAAGTCAACGCAGGGGTGGCTTCGGGACAAGTCTCAATGTCCTTGAGTGGCCCAGCCAGAGCCTGGACTAGAACCCGATCGAACATCTCTGGAGAGACCGGAAAATAGCTGTACAGCGACGCTCCCCATCCAACCTGACAGAGCTTGAGGATCTGCAGAGAAGAATGGGAGAAACTGTCCAAATACAGGTGTGCCATGCTTGTAGCGTCATACCCAAGAAGACATGAGGATGTAATTTCTGCCAAAGGTGCTTAAACAAAGTACTGAGTAAAGGGTCTGAATACTTTTGTAAATGTGATTGGTTTATTTTTTTTCATTTGCACAGGTCTAAACCTGTTTTTGTCTAGTCATTATGAGGTATTGTGTGTAGATTTTAGAGTAAGGCTGTAATGGAACAAAATGTAGAAAAGGACGTGTGCGCACTTTCTGGGGAATCATTTGGTGAAAATATCCTATTTTATTCAGCGACGTTCAATTGTTTTCTAAATACTATAAAATAATGCCACTGAATTCTAAGCATATCTTTTCTGCTAAATTAGCTAGTGTAGCCCACAGCCATATCAGGCTGTCAAGAGTGTTTAATGTTCTACTAGATCACATCTTTAGACCTGTCTAAAATGTGTTTGCGATGGTGTAGGCCATATTAAGTGGATTTGTTAAACTTTGAAACAAAAAATATTTCTTAGCCTACATGCCAGTGACGCAGACCATTGCATGAAAGCCAGGAGATGCAAAATTATTTTTTGTTAATTAACGGTCAATTACCGTGAGACCAGCTGTTAGTGCTTGACAGTCTCCGGTTGACAGAATTTAATGACTGCCACAGCCCTAGTTAACATTATTAAGCCCTATTATTTTAATTTTTTAAACTCCATATCAGATGAGAATAACTCTTGGCCTGACAGTTCAATATTTGCATCTCTTACCAAAATATATCGCTAGGAAAGTGGAGACATCGTCATAGAACGCCTTCGTTATTGAGACGGTGTCACGTTTGCTAGCAAAGAGTTTTGCGGAGACTAAATAACTTTAAATAATTGTTTTGCCCTATGTTTAACCAAGATTAGCTAGCCAGCTAAAATTGTTTACATTTTGTTAGCAAAATAGTGTAGAAGACATTTGCTATCTACAGTAGCGCCGCTGTGTCAAAATGTCTCAATGACGTGTCTGCTATCTTGTTTACATTTTACCATTGTTGCATAGTTTGTTTTTGGAGAAGGTAAGCCTGCAACGGTCCTAATGTGGATATTTCTTTCTCCTGTTAGGTAATCAGAGCGGGATGAGCAGCAGTTACTATGGCAGCAGCCGTGGCTCCATGGGCATGAATGGCAGCATGAGCATGGGAGCCGGGTGGGGCATGTAGGAGATCCAGGGGGTTCTTCGCTGTTGGCGAAATTATTTTTCGAGATGGTTACAGATTTTGTACAGATTGGAGTGGTATAGCTCTAATGTATGAAAGCTGGGGGGAAGACGTTTTTACCCCGGCCTTTCTTAACCTTGTCATTGGAGCCCGTATGTTATGTTTTTGGTTTTGTGAATGAGACAGCGCAGGGTGAAGGATTTTGGTTCCACCCTTGTTATACCTGTAGTTCAACTCTGAATGACTGGATGCTGTTTGTGAAGCCACGTGTCCTTTTGTAAATATGGTAATCATGACTGCTTGTAATGACTCCTCGTGAGTCTGCAAAAATGTTCTGCTCCTTTTTCATGGTTCCTATAAACTTAGTTAGAGCCAGAGGGATTTTTATAATGTTAAAAGGGCATGTTGAATTTGCTTTTTATAAACAGGATATTATTTTTGGTTGCTGTTTTAAACCTTGTAATAGATGTCTCATCCCCGCTCACTGTTTTGATTCTGCTAATGGGCATCATTAATAAACATTTATTCACAGATTTTTATTTTTTGTCTCATTCTTATAAAGCAATATATTTTGGGGCACATTATAGTGGTGTAGGATTAAACAACATGGAACAGTTTCCCAGGTGCAGCTAAAGGAGAGTACTGTAATAAAGTATTCTCAATTGCAGAAAAACACTGCCATCCCTATATGCCCCATTCTAGCACTGGGCGGCACTTTCTTCGGTTGTTGCGCTTTGTAGGCTAATCCATTCCAGGGGCCCCTATGGTCTAGTTATGGTGTTATCTTAAGCAATGTTGAGGAGTTTAGAAGCACCATTCAGTAGTGAAAGGTGCATACCACCTCACACCTGTAAGAACCTCGAGCTCAGAGCGTTGTAGAAAACCTAGCCACGGCCTACAGAATGCGCACTAGTATTTGTGCCAACCTGTTAATGTGCCTGCCTTGCTTTTCAGTAATCACATCCTGGTCCATGTTTTTTGATAATATTCTATCAACTTCTATCCTCACACATTTAAAGTCTTCAAATGTTTTTAGTTTTTTTTTGACTCCGTCATGACTATTAGGTCTACTGTAAAGGATTCCTTTATAGGATAATGCAGCGAATTATCTCATGACAGTGGTGTCTCCATATTGTCAGAAGTAAAATTTTAATGTCCATCATTGACTTGGCCAATATGATACTGTACATGACCAAGTATGTGGATAACTGCTCGTTGAACATCTCTTTCCAAATTCTTGGGCATTAATTTGGAGTTGGTTACCACTTTGCTTCTAGAACAGCCTCCATTCTTCTGGGAAGGCTTTCCACTAGATGTTCTAACATTGCTGCAGGGACTTGCTTCTATTCAACCACGAGCGTTAGTGAGGTAGGGCGATTGGGCCTGGCTCGCAGTTATTCACCTGTCAGCAACTGGTGTGGCTGAAACTAATTTCAAGGGCAGTCCACATACTTTTGTATATGTAGTGTATATGCCATGAAATTCATACTTTACAGTTTAGGCTCTGCCTCTGTTATTGAAACGTGTGGCCATGAATCATTGGGTGGTAACATCCGTAGGGTTATTGCGCCACTGGGGAATGAACAGTTCTTTTCCCAAATTCTGTGCCAAGCACTGTGATAAAGGTGTCGCTGCTTCTCTAATGGACATACCTGACCTATATGGTGCTGTGGAAGTGAGTTAAGGTTTATGGCGCATTGAGTTTATTTTCAGTAGCTCAAAAATAAACAGCAATGAACATATCGATTTGTGCTTTTTATTTTCCATAGATCAGGTGAGTGAGTTGGGACTGTTACAATGTTGCAGCGGTCTGTTTATCTTGGGGGTAGGTTATATTATATAGCCCCGCCTATAGTTATAACAACGTATAGGCGAATCATGGGTGTACAGTCATGGCCTAAAGTTTTGAGAATGACACAAATACTAATTTCCACAAAGTTTGCTGCTTCAGTTTCTAGATATTTTTGTCAGATGTTACTTTGGAATACTGAAGTATAATTACAAGCAGTTCATACGTGTCAAGGGCTTTTATTGACAATTACATTAAGTTGATGCAAAGAGTCAATATTTGCATTGTTGACCCTTCTTTTTCGAGACCTCTGCAATCCGCCCTGGCATGCTGTCAATTAACTCTGGGCCACGCCTGACTGATGGCAGCCCATTCTTGCATAATTAATGCATGGAGTTTGTCAAAATTTGTGGGGTTTTGTTTGTCCACCCGCCTCTTGAGGATTGACCACAAGTTCTCAATGGGATTAAGGTCTGGGGAGTTTCCTGGCCATGGACCCAAAATATCGATGTTTTGTTCCCCGAGCCACTTAGTTATAATTTTGCCTTATGGCAAGGTGCTCCATCATGCTGGAAAAGGCATTGTTCGTCACCAAACTGTTCCTGGATGGTTGGGAGAAGTTGCTCTCGGAGGATGTGTTGGTACCATTTTTTATTCATGGCTGTGTTCTTTGTCAAAATTGTGAGTGAGCCCACTCTCTTGACTGAGAAGCGACCCCACACATGAATGGTCTCAGGATGCTTTACTGTTGGTATGACACAGGACTGATGGTATCGCTCACCTTGTCTTCTCCGGACAAGCTTTTTTCCGGATGCTCCAAACAGTTGGAAAGGGGATTCATCAGAGAAAATGACTTTAGCCCAGTCCTCAGCAGTCCAATCCCTGCACCTTTTGCAGAATATCAGTCTGTCCCTGATGTTTTTCCTAGAGAGAAGTGGCTTCTTTGCTGCCCTTCTTGACACCAGGCCATCCTCCAAAAGTCTTCACCTCACTGTGCGTGCAGATGCACTCACATCTGCCTGCTGCCATTCCTGAGCAAGCTCTGTACTGGTGGTGCCCCGATCCCGCAGCTGAATCAGCTTTAGGAGACGGTCCTGGCGCTTGCTGGACTTTCTTGGGCGCCCTGAAGCCTTCTTCACAACAATTGAACCGCTCTCCTTGAAGTTCTTGATGATCTGATAAATGTTTGATTTAGGCGCAATCTTACTGGCAGCAATATCCTTGCCTGTGAAGCCCTTTTTGTGCAATGCAATGATGACGGCACGTGTTTCCTAGCAGGTAACCATGGTTGACAGAGGAAGAACAATGATTCCAAGCACCACCCTCCTTTTGAAGCTTCCAGTCTGTTATTCGAACTCAATCAGCATGACAGAGTGATCTCCAGCCTTCCTCACACCTGTGCTAATGAGAGAATCACTGACATGATGTCAGCTGGTCCTTTTGTGGCAGGGCTGAAATGCAGTGGAATGTTTATTGGGGATTCAGTTCATTTGCATGGCAAGGAGGGACTTTGCAATTCATCTGATCACTCTTCATAACATTCTGGAGTATATGCAAATTGCCACCATACACACTGAGGCAGCAGACTTTGTGAAAATGTATATCTGTCATTCTCAAAATGTTTGTCCACTACTGTATACTCTAGGAATATATGATTATTATAAACATAACATGATTGTAAAATAGGTGTATATTCTAGTATTAAAATGTAAATTAACTGGAGTCAGAGCATATGTTTCCTCTGACTATTTTTGCTGTCACTCGGGAGGGATTACCTTGTGTGGCTGCGTTCAAACTTATTCCCGAATAGTATTCAAATAAATGTGTGTCTCCAGTGTCTTTCAGGCTATCCAGTGGTGCCTCTGTCAATGCCATTGACGGGCACGAAGGTAAGTCCCTGCCCAGATATCTGTGGACAGTCTCCTCCACAATGATAACAAAATAACAGACGAACGGGTGGAATATGACAGGGAGGACGAATACTATTATGAACATGGTGAAGATGACCATCTGTCTGGGGATTATGAAATGCACTTTCCAAGAGGTACAGTAGGTTACCACAGTTTATAAATACTGTACGTATTCATCAGCCTCTCTGAAACTGGAAACTGTTTGCAAAGATTCACATAGTTTAGTAGTAAACCTATTTACAATGTAAATGGACCATATACAACTGAGTATACCAAGCAAAAAGAACACCTTTCTAATATTGAGTTGCACCCCCCCCCCCCTTCTCTCAGAACAGCCTCCATTTTTCAGGGCACGGACTCTAGGTGTCGATAGCTTTCCACAAGTTGGCTGGATGAACTTTGGTCTGAGGACCATTCTTGATACACCTACTACCATACCCTGTTCAAAGGCGCATACATGTTTTTGTCTTGCCCGTTCACCCTCTGAATGGCACACATACACAATCCATGTCTCAATTGTCTCAAGGCTTAAAAATCCTTCTTTAGCCTGTCTCCTCCAGCTCATCTACACTGAGTGAAGGGGATTTAACAAGTGGCATCAATAAGGGATCATAGATTTACCTGGTCAGTCTATGTTATGGAAAGAGCAGGTGTTCTTAATGTTTTGTATACTCAGTGTATATTATATTGTATAAATACATTGTACTTTACTTTCCTCTCCCGCTCATCTCCAGTGGCATTTTCCACCAAACTGAAAGTTCTGCCCGTGGCTCCCTTCACAGACAGGAGAAGGGAGGGCAAGAGAAAGGGCAATGGTAAGAAGAGGAACCACTGTCAGAGGAAATATAAGGACTACTGCATTCATGGGGTCTGACAATACCTGAGAGAACTACGAGAGCCATCATGCATGTGAGCCCCATCCCCTCATTTAGCACATTATATGTATTTTGTTAGACACCCATCATTGCATCTGTGTGTGCGCAGGGGTGTAGGAGTGATTCTGACATTGGGGGTTGACGCATTTTGCTCCTCGGGTCTCGGTGTATGCCCCCAAACTTTTAAATGCTCATTTCTAGTACCTTTTGAGAAAAGGGTATAGACAAATAACTTAGAAATGGGCAAATGTACACTGCTAAGGGGGGGGGGGGGGGTCTTGCAGAGGCGCACTTGCTCTGATACAGTCCAAGCAGTCTTAGGGCCATGGCCATTCATACTGTACTGAATACCAGTGTGACTGATAATGTGGATATATTCAATTAAACAACCACTTTGTACTCTTTTTCTGCTGCTGCATAATACATTTCCTCGTATTTTTCTCAATTCCCCTGTAAGGTTCTTACTACTGCTGCTCTACATACTGTATGGTTTGAAACGTAACATAATATTTTCAACTTATAGTTATTATACTGTAATAATAATCAGCAACAGACATAGTTAATAAAAACTGTTTCAATAAAAAAGTAGGCATGAAAGGTCAAACTGAAATGAATCAATCTCCCAGCTACACAATTATCAAAAATAAAATATAATCACGGCTATCACGATCGTCGTAGTGAGGAGACCAAGATGTGAATACATCTTTTTAATGAAAGACGAAAAAACACGAAGTACACTAAACAAACAAAATAACAAGACTAACGTGATCGCTATCAAAACTGAGTGTAAACATGCAACATCACATAGACAATAACCCACGAAATACCCAAAGAAGATGGCTGCCTAAATATGGTTCCCAATCAGAGACAACGATAAACAGCTGCCTCTAATTGAGAACCAATCTAGGCAACCATAGACATACATAAACACCTAGATGGTAAACAAGCCCATAAACCTACAAAACCCTTAGACAGTACAAAAACACATACATCACCCATGTCACACCCTGACCTAACCAAAATATATAAAGAAATCAAAGAACACTCAGGTCAGGGCGTGACAGTACCCCCCCACAAAGGTGCAGACTCCGGCCGCAAAAACCTAATCTAAAAGGGAGGGTTCGGGTGGGCCTCTTTCACTGCGGCGGCTCGGGTGCGGGACGTGGACCCTGCTCTATCTCAGTCTTAGTCCACTTAGGTGGCGCCTCAGGAGCGGGGACCCTCGCAGCGGGCCCTGGACTGAAGATCATCGCAGAGAGCGCCACTGGACGGAAAGGCACCTCTGGACTGAGGAGCGACTCTGGCGGCTCCGGACAGGAGGGCGACTCTAGCATTGCTGTTACGGCTCTGGCAGCTCCTGGTTGGCTGGCGGCTCAGGATAGACGGGAGACTCTGGCGGCTCAGGACAGACGGGAGACTCTGGCGGCTCCGGACAGACGGGAGACTCTGGCGGCTCCGGACAGACGGGAGACTCTGGCGGCTCCGGACAGACGGGAGACTCTGGCGGCTCCGGACAGACGGGAGACTCTGGCGGCTCCGGACAGACGGGAGACTCTGGCGGCTCCGGACAGACGGGAGACTCTGGCGGCTCCGGACAGACGGGAGACTCTGGCGGCTCCGGACAGACGGGAGACTCTGGCGGCTCCGGACAGACGGGAGACTCTGGCGGCTCCGGACAGACGGGAGACTCTGGCGCATGGAGGTGGCACTGGATAGACCGGACCATGTAGGCGCACTGGAGCTCTTGAGCACTGAGCATTCCCAACCTTACCTGGTTGAATGCTCCCGGTAGCCAGGCCAGTGCGGCGAGGTGGAATAGCCCGCACGGGGCTGTGCTGGCGAACCGGGGACACCATCCGTAAGGCTGGTGCCATGTATGCCGGCCCGAGGAGACGCACTGGAGACCAGATGCGTAAAGCCGGCTTCATGGCACCTGGCTCGATGCCCACTCTAGCCCAGCCATTACGAGGAGCTGGAATGTACCGCACCGGGCTATGCACACACACTGGAGAGACTGTGCGCTCCACCGCATAACACGGTGCCTGCCCGGTCCCTCTCTCTCTCCGGTAAGCACAGGAAGTTGGCGCAGGTCTCCTACCCCCCCAATACATTTTTGGGGCTGCCTCTCGGGCTTCCATCCACGCTGCCGTGCTGCCTCCTCATTCCGGCGTCTCTCTGCTTTCGCTGCCTCCAGCTCTGCTTTGGGGCGGCGATATTCCCCTGGCTGTGCCCAGGGTCCTTCGCCGTCCAGAATCTCCTCCCAAGTCCATGAGTCCTGCGTGCTTTGCCGCTGCTGCTGCTGCTGGCCGTTACCACGCTGCTTGGGCCATTGTTGGTGGGTTATTCTGTCACGCTCGTCGTAGTGAGGAGACCAAAGCGCAGCGTGATGTGAATACATCTTTTTAATGAAAGACGAAAAAACACAAAGTACACTAAATAAACAAAATAACAAGACGACCGTGACCGCTATCAAAACTGAGTGCAAACATGCAACATCACATAGACAATAACCCACGAAATACCCAAAGAAGATGGCTGCCTAAATATGGTTCCCAATCAGAGACAACGATAAACAGCTGCCTCTAATTGAGAACCAATCTATGCAACCATAGACATACATAAACACCTAGATGGTAAACAACCACATAAACCTACAAAACCCCTAGACAGTACAAAACACATACATCACCCATGTCACACCCTGACCTAACCAAAACATATAAAGAAAGCAAAGAATACTCAGGTCAGGGCGTGACAACGGCTGCCTCTCTCCTGCATGAAGTTATCACATGCAATAAACCCTCTAGACCAGGGATGGGCAACTTTGATGGGGTGGGGCCACAAAAAATTCTGAACTCATCATGAGGGACCGCTCTTGGCTCTTGTGGTCTGTATAATGACATCCATACCTACTCATGCAGTCAGAGCAAAACATTTTAGCGGCCCCCTCTCTTGACAGCGGAGTAAAAAATAAATTAATACTGCAATATGTTACTTTTTGGGTCATTCTCATTGAAAGCAAGTATAAAAAGCGGTAGATCTGTTCTATGTGTGCTATTTCTATGCTGCCTGTGCTTAAAGAAAGAAATCCACCCAAAAATGAACTTTTGTTATTTGTTTAATTTGTTCATTGTTGGCATAATCCCTATTTTTTTTGCTCGTCAGCGATCATGTTTTCAAGATATGTAATGTTCAAAATACAGAAATCATCCCTGTATGATGCAAAACGCAGCATAATATGATGCAAAATACATCATAAGGGTATCCTTTCTGTATCTGACAGTCATGACCATTGTAATGGCCATCAGGTCAGTGTGCCTCAGTGCCTGTTTCTGTCTTTGAGAAGGTTTGAGATGTTTCAGGATCACCAACTCTGTGCACCTGTCCTGTCCACAAATGGCACATATTTACAGTATTTATCCATAGTTATATCAGGTATCATAAGCAAGGTGAATACAACTTTGACAATGAGGAGAAGGTCAAACTGAAGGCCGATGCACATCCCTGAAAATCTGGTGACAGAGTGTCTTTCAATTACACAATGATAATGGCTTGATAGACTTTACGTCAGGGGTGTCAAACTTATTTTGCCCCAGGGGCCGTGAATCAAATCAAATCAAATGTTATTGATCACATACACATATTTAACAGATGCTATTGTGGGTGTAGCGAAATGATTATGTTCCTAGCTCCAAATGTGCAGTAATATCTAACAACACAAGCAAATCTAAAAATTAAAATAATGGAATTAATACAAATAAAGAAAATCTGGTTTTTAGACATTTTACAAATAAAAACTGATATCACGTTTACTTAAGTATTCAGACCCTTTACTCAGTACTTTGTTGAAGCACCTTTGGTAGTGATTACAGCATCAAGTCTTCTTGGGTATGACGCTACAAGCTTGGCACATCTGTATTTGGGGAGTTTCTCCCATTCTTCTCTGCAGATCCTCTCCTACTGCAGCCCTCATCCTCCACAAACAACACCTGTTCTGCCAGTCACATTCTGTTAAAGGTCCCCAAAGCACACACATCCCTGTGTCGCTATTCTTTTCAGTTCACTGCAGCTAGCGACTGGAACGAGCTGCAAAAAACACTCAAATTGGACAGTTTTATCTCCATCTCTTCATTCAAAGACTCAATGATGGACACTCTTACTGACAGTTGTGGCTGTGAAGAGGGCAGGACAATGCCTGTTCACCCTCAGGAGACTGAAAAGAATCGGCATGGGTCCTCAGATCTACAGAGGGTAGTGCGTACGGCCCAGTACATCACTGGGGCCAAGCTTCCTGCCATCCAGGACCTCTATACCAGGCAGTGGCAGAGGAAAGCCCTAAAAATTGCCAAAGACTCCAGCCACCCTAGTCATAGACTGTTCTCTCTACTACTGCACGGCAAGCAGTACCAGTGCACCAAGTCTAGGTCCAAAAGGCTTCTAAACAGCTTGAACTCCCTAGCCATAAGACTACTGAACAGTTTATCAAATGGCTACCTGTACTAGCTGCTGTAGCTGCTGCTACACTCTGTTTATTATCTATGCATAGTCACTTTACCTCTACCTACATGTACAGTCAAAAGTTTGGACACACCTACTCATTCAATGGTTTTTCTTTATGTTTACTATTTTCTACATTGTCGAATAATAGTGAAGACATCAAAACTATGAAATAACACATATGGAAGAAGTAACCAAAAAAGTTTTAAACAAATCCAAATATTATTTATATTTGAGATTCTTCAAAGTAGCCACCCTTTGTCTTGGAGACAGCTTTGCACACTCTTGGCATTCTCTCAACCAGCTTTACCTGGAATGCTTTTCCAATAATCTTGAAAGAGTTCCCACATATACTGAGCACTTGTTGGCTGCTTTTCCTTCACTCTGCCATCTCTTTTTCTACAATGTAGAAAATAGTAAAACTAAAGAAAAACCCTTGAATGAGTAGGTGTGTACAAACTTTTGACTGGTACTGTACATAGTAACTCGACTAACCTGTGCCTCCGCACATTGACTCTGTACCGGTACCCCCTGTATATAGCCTCGTTACTGTTATTTTGTTGTTGCTCTTTAGTTATTTGTTATTTTTCACACACATTCGTCAATGTAAGGCCTACACCTATTGTATTTGACGCATGTGACAAATAACATTTGAAGAGAACACAGTGGCTTCCATCATTCTTAAATGAAATGAATGGAATTTGGATCAACCAAGACTCTTCCTAGAGCTGTCCACACAGCCAAACTGAGCAATCGGGGGAGAAGAGCCTTGGTCAGGGAGGTACCCAATAACCTGATGGTCACTCTGACAGGGCTCCAGAGTTCCTCTGTGGAGATGGGAGAACCTTACAGAAGGACAACCATCTCTGCAGCACTCCACTAATCAAGCCTTTATGGAAAAGTGGCCAGGCAGATGCCACTCCTCAGTCAAATGCGCATGACAGCCTGCTTGGAGTTTCACAAAAGGCACCTAAAGGACTCTCAAACAATGAGAAACAAGATTCTTTGTTCTGATGAAACCAAGATTGAACTCTTTAGCCTGAATGCCAAGTGTCACGTCTGTCTGGAGGAAACCTGGCACCATCCCTACGGTGAAGCATGGTTGTGGCAGAATCATGCTGTGGGTATGTTTTTCAGCGGCAGGGACTGGGAGACTAGTCAGGATCGAGGGAAAGATTAATGGAGCAAAGTACAGAGAGATCCTTGATGAAACCTGCTCCAGAGCCCTCAGGACCTCAGACTGGGGCAAAGGTTAACCTTCCAACAGGACAACGACCCTAAGCACACAGCCAAGACAAAGGAGTGTCTTCGGGACAAGTCTCTGAATGTCCTTAAGTGGCCCAGCCAGAGCCCGGACTTGAATTCGATCTAACATCTCTAGAGAGACCTGAAAATAGCTGTACAGCAATGCTCCCCATCCAACCTGACTTGAGCTTGAGAGGGTCTACAGAGAAGAATGGGAGAAGCTCCCCAAATACAGGTGTGCCAAGCTTGTAGCGTCATACCCAAGAAGACTCCAGGCTGTAATCGCTGCCAAAGGTGATTCAACAAAGTACTGAGTAACAAATGTGGAAAAAGTGTTGCACTGTATTTATATTCTGCCTCATCCTAATATTTAAATTTGAATTAATTCCATTATTTTACTTTTTAGATTTGCTTGTATTGTTAGATATTACTGCATAGTTGGAGCAAGGAACATAATCATTTCGCTACCACCTGTGGGTTTCACTACCACCTGTGCCATAAAGGTATAGACCTCAAGGCAGAGGCCATAGTACTCTCACATACAGAGAACATAACGTATTACAGCTTAGATGATGCTGGCAAAATATGACATTATACCAGCCATAATCATTCAACCAAATGTTTTTCAGAAATCCATCTGTCAAAAAAAATGATGCATGGTAAAAGTACGTCTCTGGGCCGGCTGAAGAAGGCAGAAACTGTAAGATACTTTTATGGGCGTGGTTCGTTGTTACGTTCTCGTGTTCAACATGGCGGCCCCCATAGATTTAGAGCTGAAGAAGGTAAAACATTTAATCCTCTTTTCATTCTTTCTATCAAATACAATGGTCGAATAAGTTAAGTGTAACCGGTAAATGATTCAACAGTTTACCAAAAATGATGTATGTGTTATTTATAACAAAACGTTAAGATGTGATTGAGTCATGCTGCATGGCTTGTGCGCTAACGTTAGCTTGCTAGCCAACGGTAGTTTCTGAATTCATGCGCTGTCAGTTAGCTAGCTCGTGGCAGTTGGGTTAGCTATCTAGCAACAGTGTGTAGATACTAGCTAGATGAAATATTTGACACGATGAGTCATCACTTACATTTTCATCAGACAATATTAGACCTAGCTAGTCAAACAACTAAAACAAGTCAAAGCACAAGGCTGTTATAGCCTGCTAACTAACGCTAGCTATAATGAGCAGAGATGGTTCCTCAGTGATAGGACAATGGGATCATTTTGACCAGACCTATGTTCACTATTTGCCATCATTTCAAATACTTATTAAAACTCTGCTAGTCTTGAGCTTGCCTATTGCAATAGAAAAGTCCCAAAAGTGTAAACCCCACCCACGAAGAATGCAGGCAGCCTAAAGCAATTGTTCAAGCGATTTCAAATATGTATTTTTTATAGAAACGCAGGTCTGATTTTTGATGTTTGAAATAATGCTGTCATATTTGTTCATGCAGGCCTTTGCAGAGCTGCAATCGAAAATGATTGACACACAACAAAAGGCGAAACTGGCAGATCTTCAGATCGACCAGCTCACTCGCATGAAGAAACATGCCAACCTGACACATGCAGAAATAAAAACCCTACCAGACAACACCCGCATGTATGAAGGAGTAGGACGCATGTGAGTAGTATTCTCTGGCTGTTTACTATTGGATTTCACTAATAGAACACTTCCCATGAAGAAACATAGGTAGTCCTTATGTATGTATTCATGTAGCCTATATATGAATTATAACAGATACATATATATGTAACATTTGTTATAAATAGTTATGAGTAACAACATTAAATGTTATATATTTGTATTGTTATAAAACTCACCATGTCTATTTCAAATGGGGACAAGCACTGTTTATGACACAAAATATTCAAATCACTCTTGATGGTGGAGAGAATTTTACAGGTTAAAAACTGATTTCTTTCAATTCTACACATTTTGTCATGGGGTGCAAAGAACATTTTGCAGTTTAAAAACATATTTTCATGCAATTCTAGGGGGCAAGCCCCACAGTTTGGGAACCACTGTTGTGGATGACTGTTCATCTTGTCATATACTCTAATGCAGGGGTTCCCAAACTTTTTTTGCCCACAACCCCATTTTCATATCTGAAAATTCTTGCGACCCCAACTAGGCCTGTGGCGGGCATGAAATTGTCAGCTAGTTATTGTCATGCAAAAGACGGCCGTCATGCCAAATATACACCATCACCAAAAATCCATTATTTATTTGAGTCAGTTCTAAAGAAACATGATATAAAGAAAATGTATT
The DNA here is from genome assembly GCF_002021735.2 of Oncorhynchus kisutch. NCBI lineage: Eukaryota > Metazoa > Chordata > Actinopteri > Salmoniformes > Salmonidae > Oncorhynchus > Oncorhynchus kisutch. The sequence goes on along the minus strand of NC_034179.2, from coordinate 56,011,198 downwards.
TCAGAAGAACAAAATTAGTTTTTTATATATTTTTTTAAACATTTATTTAACATTTATTTAACTTGGCAAGCCAATTATGAACAAATTTGGGCCAATTATGTGCTGCCCTGTGGGGCTCCCAATCACGGCCGGTTGTGATACAGCCTGGATTCGAACCAGAGTGTCTGTAGTGATGCCTCTAGCACTGAGTTGCAGTGCCTTAGACCGCTGCGCCACTCGGGAGCCCAATGTTATGTTAGTTATCTGGCTATGTTCATTGCCATAGGTTGGCTTGTTCATTTAGCTGACAAGATATTCTTATCAGTCCCGTGCCATTATTTTATATTATGATTTTATAGTAAGAGGAATATAATTGAACTCAGCTGAATGAAATAGAAATGATATTTTTACCATTATGGAGCGAGTGCGCATATGAAGTGAGTGTAAAAGGGCTAATTTGAAACAGGTCCTATATGCTAGATTTTGTTATTTGGAACTTTAGTTGTGAATGATACAAACCTTAGAATGTCTTAGAAATCAAAGCATACACTACATGACCAAAAGTATGTGGACACCTGCTTGTCGAATCTCATTACAAATCATAGTATTTATTATGGAGTTGGTCCCCCCTTTGCTGCTATAACAGCCCCCACTCTTCCGGGAAGGCTTTCTACTAGATGTTGGAACATTGCCGCGGGGACTTGCTTCCGTTCAGCCATGAGCATTAGTGAGGTCGGGCACTGATGTTGGGCGATTAGGCCTGGCTCGCAGTCGGCATTCCAATTCATCCCAAAGGTATTTGATGGAGATCAGAGCTCTGTGCCGACCAGTTAAGTTCTTCCACACCGATCTGGACAAAACATTTCTCTATGGACCTTGTGTTGTGCACGGGGGCATTGTCATGCTGGAACAGGAAAGGGACTTCCCCAAACAAAGTCGGAGGACCACCAGATCAAGACCCTGTTATGGCCAGCCCAATCTCCAGACCTGAACCCTATTGAAACCTCGAATGTGATCAAGAGGAAGATGGATGGTCACAAGCCATCAAACAAAGCCGAGCTGCTTGAATTTTTGCGCCAGGAGTGGCATGAAGTCATCCAACATCAATGTGAAAGACTGGTGGAGAGCATGCCAAGACACATGAAAGCTGTGATTGAAAATCAGGGTTATTCCACCAAATATTGATTTCTGAACTCTTCTGAAGATCAAGCATTATTATTATTGTTTTGTTTAAAAATGAATATGAACTTATTTTCTTTACATTATTCGAGGTCTGACAACACTGCATCTTTTTTGTTATTTTAACCAGTTGTCATTTTCTGCAAATAAATGCTCTAAATGACAATATTTGTATTTGGAATTTGGGAGAAATGTTGTCAGTAGTTTATAGAATAAATCAGAAATGTTAATTTTACCCAAACACATACCTATAAATAATAAAACCAGAGAAACTGATAATTTTGCAGTGGTCTCTTAATTTTTTCCGGAGCTATATACTCCGAGTTATCCATGTCATCCATGTCAATGCTTAAATTACATTAGAATACAATTTTTTTTTTTAGGTCTTGAATATTTATATTTTTTGTGTGTGTGTAATTCCCCTTTAATTGCGCATCTGGGCCTTTTAATTGTGCATCTAGCGAGTGAGAAATGTGCCGGTCTAGCAATGGTTCTGTACGGCTGCTGCTCATTTCATGTCAGTTAGCAAATAACATGGTAGATACAAATTATATACTTACTCATGATATACTTCTGCCAGGTAAGCCTACTTTGCACTTACCATTCAATTGAAAAGGTTTTGGGGAAAGTATTTCTGTTACACACAGAGTGATAGAGAAACGCATGCACCACACAGACGGGCTATATTGCTGGAAATTAATTGGCAGATATTGTATTATGTTTGGCTTTTTACGCCAATAGTGTTTAACCAGGTGTGGAATAATGTCAATGTTCCGTTGATTAGATAGTAACCGGGAGCTTGTGGTGTTTGATACTTGTGAGATTTGTTTATGACAGTTTGCAGTAGAAAACATGAAAAATTGCATGTACTTTCTGAGTTGTTTGGCGAGCTACTCCTATGTGGGCTGCGAGCTACTAGTAGCTTGCGATTGACCTGTTGGAGACCCCTGCTCTATGCTAAAACCAGACCCAAACCAGACCCTAGTCTCTGCTGTTTGCCTAGGGTTGGGTTTTTGAGACACCTCCCACACTGACTTCATGCTCTCCTCTGTCTCTTGCTCTCTCAGGTTCATCTTGCAGTCTAAAGAAGATATCAACACACAGCTGACTTACAAACAGAAGACAGCAGATGAGAAAATTAAGGAGCTTGAGGTATGCAGTAATATTGGCGCAGATTTAAAAATTTTAAAATGTTAATTTAAAATTTAACTAGGTAAGTCCGTTAAGAACAAAATCTTATTTACAATCAGCTCGGTGATTTGATCCACGAACCTTTCAGTTACTGGCCCAACGTTCTAACCACTAGGCTACCTGCCGCCTATGTTTGCATAGATCCAGACACTTTTGAATATTTCAAAGGTTTAGTCCTCGATATCTCTCCCACTTAGCTTAAGACTTCCTGTAGATCAGTGTTGGGATCGTTTCACTTTTACATTCCCTCAGTTAAGGAAGTGAATTGAAATGCAACTCATGAATTGAATTTCCAGTCACTTTCTGAATTGACCCAAACCCTACTGTAGATGTTGTAGTCAATACACTGTGTGCCCTAAAACCAGTTATTGCATTCCTTCTACAGCCGCTCTTTTTAAAAATCTGAAACAGATGTTTGTTTTCTCTCTGCAGTCTCTAATATAACCTGTATCATTTTCTGTACCATGTATGCTATTCATATTTGAGACCAAATGAATGATGGCTTAAGGGCATTTTTATATTGGGTTGAAACGGATATCTGAAAAAATAGGCATCTCATGCTTGCCAAATACAAATGGTGCAAATAATATATTATTCACTTCTAAAATATACAAATGTGTTCTTCCCTTATGATGTCGGTGGCTGTGTGAATGGCCCTGTCTATTTTCGAGCAACTTGACAGTGACACTGGGTTATCAGGCCATGGCGGAAGTGACTGAGAGAACCACCTCTTTAGCGCAGCAAGCATGGAATTCTCTCCCCTATGTGTTTAGATATAGAAAGTGACAGAGAGACAGAAACAGTCCCACAACTTCTCTGTAGCATCTTAAAGTGGAACTCCAAGAGCTGTTCCTTACTCAAGTTTCAGCAGACACAAATAACTTTTCCTGGGTTTTGAGTTGGGGTTTCACTCCTATTTCTCTACTTCTGAAGTACATAGAAATGCTAATAACATGGTGTTTATTAACCCCAACAACTGTCAAAAAAACCTTGATTGAATCTGTGGCATGAGATGTACCTTGTCAGAATGACTTTCCAGCCTGACCTGTCAAGAACATGGCCCAATGGGGACAAAACTCCCATACGCCACAGGAAATATTGGTCACAAAGAATGCCGTCCGCTGGATCTTTATTTTTAAACTAATGTTTCACACTGGTCTTTTGTCTGCATTCGATCAGAGGAGCAGTTCTTAGTTTCGTCCTTGTGGAAACGAGCATTGTGTTCAGTGGGATATCCCTTTGTTATATCAATCAGCAGTTGGTTTGAATCAATATGCACCTTTCCACTCTTCAATGTAACATAAGTGCAAAGTTGAATATAACTGTATATTTCAGGGAAGGGATGTTGTCAGGTGCTCCATTGGGCCTTGGGTATCAAAGGGAGCTACTGCGGTTGTGTTCTATGCAAACAAAGGGAAGTCTAACTTCTGTGGTGACCTGGGTGGTCCTGCTCGAAACAATTGAGCCGAAACAGAAATGTTTTGGTATGCTTCCCCAGATTTGTGCTTCGACACAACCCTGTCTCGGAGCTATATGGACATTTCCTTCGACCTCGTGGCTTGGTTTTTGCTCTGACATGCACTGTCAACTGTGGGACCTTATATAGACAGGTGTGTGCCTTTCCAAATCATGTCCAATCAAGTTGTAGAAACATCAAGGATGATCAATGAAAACAGGATGCACCTGAGCTCAATTTTGAGTGTCATAGCTGTGTCTGAATACTTATGTAAATAAGGTGTTTCATTTTTAAAACAATTTTATACCTTTGCAAAAATTTATAAAAACCTGTTTTTGCTTTGTCATTATTGAATACTATGTGTAGATTGATGGGAAATTGTATTTAATTTAATCTGTTTTAGAATAAGGTTGTAACGCAGCAAGATGGGAAAAAGTCAACCGGTCCGAATGCACTGTATTTAGGCTTGCCATAACAAAGGGGTTAAATACTTATTGACTCAAGACATTTCAGCTTTTCATTTTTAATTAGTTTGTAAACATGTGAATACTTTCTGAAAGCTCTGTATGTGTGGTTTCTGGCCCTGGGTCTTCGATTGTCTGGGTCTGAATGTGGCCTTGTCCAGTGGTGTGGTGTGGTGTAATCCCAGACAAGCCCATGACATCACCCTGGTCAACTCTATGTCTCGTGGCTCTGGAGCGACGCCCAGGGTTCCCCTCTTATGGGACAGGATTGTGGTCATAGCCTCACTCACTTGTAATAAAACTGGCATGTCAAACAGATGTTATTTTCTTTTTTTTGCCAACTAACGCCTCCAGCCTGTTTCATTAGTCTGTGCTGTTTCCCATGGTTACTGTGTGGCTAGTGCTACAAAAACAAATGGCTTGTCAGCTGAAAGACTGCAAATAGCAGACCACATTTATGTTTTTGAACTTTTGGAGAGTCTTCTTTGTTCTATATGCGTTGTGGGTTTGTTGCCAAAAACAAGACTGCTCGCTGTTTGTAAAGGCTAACTGCTTTCCACCAACAGTGAATGACCTCTATCTCAGACCCTGAGTCACTTTACTCTTTGGGATGCCATTTCATTTTTTTTCACACCTGTGTACAGAGAGACTCATTTTTGTATTTTTTTAAATAATTTAAATGTTTTAACCTTTTATTTAACGAAGCAAGTCACTTAAGAACAAATTCTTATTTACAATGACGGCCAACGCTGGGCCAATTGTTCGCTGCCCTATGGGACTCCCAATCACAGCCGGTTGTGATACGGCCTGGATTCGAACCAGGGTGTCTGTCGTGATGCCTCTAGCACTGAGATGCAGAGCTTTAGACCGCTGTGCCACTCGGGAGCCCAGGGTTCCCACCAATGGACCCATTCACACTGTATTTAGATCCAGCCTGGAAGTTCTCTCGTGTCCGTGCATGAACTCATCTTGGAGGGGTTCCACTGGTAATTTATGAGGTTACATGATGTCATCAGTATTCCAGTGTGCCTGCTTCCCCTTGTGATACCCAGGTATGTGTGATGACTGCAGTAACAATGATGTTAATGAGGCACTGCTTTGGCCACTGTACAGACTGTCATTGTACTTAGTCTGTGGTGGGTGATGACATGTCTTTTAAACAACAGCGCCCTCTGTTATAGTTCTTCTCTTTTTCAACGGGTTATTAAGGGGTGATTTATTATTATTACCCCTGGGGTTTGGGAGGATGGGTAGATGTTGGTTACATAGCCATTTAACACTTAAGCAGCAACCTCATGTTGTTCAAAGAACCAATGTGATTTGCATCCATATATGAAATGGAAATGTTTGTTTTGGGGTCATTCCATTTGATTTCAATCACTTTTTGACCGCACCCATTTTGATTTTAACAAATGTCCATACATATTTGCACATGGTAGAAGTGGTCCTGAAAAGTAACTTTTTAGACCTGAATGCCAAAATATTCAGGAGATAGAGGGGCTCAAAGTTGACACGTTTTGCATACCCTACCATCCATTTCTTCATCACTGGAAAAGACAAACGGTTGAGTTTTATATAGTTTAAAAGCTTACAAACAGAGTTGGCAAACTCTTGTATAGTTTCTTGAAAACAATTTGTTAAAATAATGTATTTTTTATTTTTAAACCTTCAATTGTAATTTATTTTCATTTACGCATGTTGTAGCTTAGACCCTATTTTACATCATCTGAGGTGTTTGTTGTGCCCGCCACCGGTTGAGACACAACATGCTCTTGAATACAGCGTGGGTGCCATGTTTTGGCTGATAAATGTATTAAAATGGGAATGAAATAGAAATGAACTGGCAACACATAGATGGTTGGAGGTCCACACATCAGAGAATGTTGACTTGAACGAGAATATCAGTTTGAAATTATACTGTCAATCATCCATAGGAAACCTATTGAAATCATAATAACATCGATAGTAGAACAGACATTCAATGGTGGGTGGACCAGTGGCAATCTGTGGAACTATTTGGAAGTTTCAATTTCAATGATGTGCCAGCTAAATTGCAGTGGTCTGAAGGGATATGCCCATTGTATGAAATCTATTTCTACGATTTGAAATGACACCCAGTCTGTATTCAAGAGTATGCTGTGTCTCAACCAATGGCAGGCACAACACAAACACCTCGGATTATGTAAAATAGGGTCTAATCTACACCCTAAGAAAGTGAGAAAAATAAATAATTTTAAAGGTAAAAAAAAAAGAGAGCTTTTAAATTATATAAAACTACTTTTACCATGAGCAAATATGTATGAAATTTTTGTTCGAATAAAAAGGAATGCCATCAAATTGATTGAAATCAAATAGAATGCCTTCGGAAAGTATTTATACCCTTTGACCTATTCCACATTTTGTTAATAATAGCCTAAATTCAATGTTTTATTAAATTAAGACCTAATGATTTTTTATTTATTTTTTACTATTTTTTATTTTAATTTTTTATTTTTTCCCCAATTTCGTGGTATCCAATTGGTAGTTAGTCTTGTCTCATCGCTGCAACTCCCGTACGGACTCGGGAGAGGCGAAGGTCGAGAGCTGTGCGTCATACGAAACACGACCCGGCCAAGCTGCACTGCTTCTTGACACAATGCCCGCTTAACCCGGAAGCAAGCCGCACCAATGTGTCGGAGAAAACATCGTACACCTTTGGCGGCATTACAGCTTTGAGTCAACTTGGGTATGTCTGTATCAGATTTGCACATCTGGATTTGGGGATTTTCTCCCATTCTCCCTTGCAGATTTTCTCAAGCTCTGTTAAGCAATCAAGTCTTTCCACAGATTTTCAATAAACCCTAAGGAAAAATAGTACTGCCAATAAAATAACAATAACGAGGCTGCATACAAGGGGTACCTAGTCAATGTGTAGGGATACGGGTTAGTTGATGTAATTGAGGTAATATGTACATGTAGGTAGGGGGTATAGTGACTATGCATCGATAATTAAACATTAGCAGCAGCGTGTGTGAAGGAACCTGTGTGGCAACAATATGCGAGTGTGTGGTTAGAGTCCAGTGAGTGTAAATCGAGCCTGTGCAAGAGTCAGTACAATACATAATTATAAAATAAGGGGTACTTGGAAACATAACTTCACCCCAGCATGTCATTTGCACTCTGAAGCAGGTTCTCATCAAGGATTTGCCTGTGTTCGGCTCCATTAATTGTTCCCTCTATCCTTATTAGTCTCCCAGTCCCTGCCGATGAAAAGCATATTTATATTCTGCCTCAGCTTTATGCCTCATCACAATTATATCTCGGAGATCTACAGACAGTTCCTTGGCATAGTTTCTGCTCTGATATGCACTGTCAACTGTGGGGACCTTATACAGACAGGTGTGTTTCTTTCTAAATAATTTCCAAACAATTTAATTGGCCACAGGTGGACTCCAAGTTGTAGTGACATTTTCAAGGATGACCCAAGAAAATTGGATGCGCCTGAGCTCAATTTGGAGTTCCATAGATAAGGGGTGTGAATACTTATGTAAATGATATCAAATAAAAATGTATTTGTCACATGCAACATACAACAGGTCGTAGACCTTACCGAGAAATGCTTACTTACAAGCCCTTAACCAACAATGCAGATCAAGAAATGGAGTTTACTAAATAAACTAAAGTAAAAAAGTAACACAAAACAACAATAACGAGGGTATGTACTAGAGGTCGATTAATTAGGGCCGATTTCATGTTTTCATAACAATCGGAAATCGGTATTTTTGGACACCAATTTGGCCTATATTTTTTTTGCACCTTTTATTTAATCTTTATTTAACTAGGCAAGTCAGTTAGGAACGCATTCTTATTTTCAATGATGGCCTAGGAACGGTGGGTTAACTGCCTCGTTCAGGGGCAGAACGACAGATTTTCACCTTGTCAGCTCAGGGGATCCAATCTTGCAACCTTACAGTTAACTAGTCCAATGCTATAACCACTTGCCTCTCTTTGCACTCCACAAGGAGACTACCTGTTACGCGAATGCAGTAAGCCAAGTTAAGTTGCTAGCTAGCATTAAACTTATAAAAAACAATCAATCATTATCACTAGTTAACTACACATGGTTGATGATATTACTAGTTTATCTAGCATGTCCTGCGTTGCATATAATCTGACTGCGCATACAAGTATCTGACTGAGAGGTGGTAGGCAGCAGCAGGCTCATAAGCATTCATTCAAACAGCACTTTAGTGCGTTTTGTCAGCAGCTCTTTGCAATTTATTTTTTATATTTTTTATTTTACCTTTATTTTACTAGGCAAGTCAGTTAAGAACAAATTCTTATTTCCAATGACGGCCTAGGAACAGTGGGTTAACTGCCTGTTCAGGGGCAGAACGACAGATTTGTACCATGTCAGCTCGGGGATTTGAACTTGCAACCTTCCGTTTACTAGTCCAACGCTCTAACCACTAGGCTACCCTGCTTAAAGCATTGTGCTGTTTATGACTGACTTCAAGCCTATCAACTCCCGAGATTAGGCTGGTGTAACCGAGGTGAAATAGCTAGCTAGTTAGCGGGGTGCACACTAATAGCGTTTCAAACGTCACTCGCTCTGAGACTTGGAGTGATTGTTCCCCTTGCTCTGCATGGGTAACGCTGCTTCGAGGGTGACTGTTGTCGTTGTGTTCCTGGTTCGAGCCCAGGTAGCGGCGAGGAGAGGGACGGAAGCTATACTGTTACACTGGCAATACTAAAGTGCCTATAAGAACATCAAATAGTCAAAGGTTAATGAAATACAAATGGTATAGAGAGAAATAGTCCTATAATTCCTATAATAACTACAACTTAAAACTTCTTACCTGGGAATATTGAGGACTCGTGCTAAAAGGAACCACCAGCTTTCATATGTTCTGAGCAAGGAACTTAAACTTTAGCTTTCTTACATGGCACATATTGCGCTTTTTACTTTCTTCTCCAACACTTTGTTTTTGCATTATTTAAACCAAATTGAGTATTTTTCATTATTTATTTGAGGCTAAATTGAGTGACTGGAGTCTTTGACAACTTTTTGGACCTTCCTCAGACATCGTCTAGTATATAGGTCCTTGATGGCAGGAAGCTTGGCCCCAGTGATTTACTGGACCGTACGCACTACCATCTATTGCGCCTTGTGGTCAGATGCCATGCAGTTGCCATACCAGGCGGTGATGCAATCGGTCAGGATGCTCTCGATGGTGCAGCTGTAGAACTTTTTGAGGATCTGGGGACCCATGCCAAATCCTTTCAGTCTCCTGGGGGGGGGTTGTCATGCCCTCTTCATGACTATATTGGTGTGTTTGGACTCTGATAGTTTGTTGGTGATGTGGACACCAAGGAACTTAACTCTCGACCTGCTCCACTTCAGCCCCGTTGATGTTAATGGGGGCCTGTTTGGCCCTCCTTTTCCTGTAGTCCACGATCAGCTCCTTTTGTCTTGCTCATATTGATGGAAAGATTGTTGTCCTGGCACCACACTGTCAGGTCACTGACCACCTCCCTATAGGCTGTATAATCATTGTTGGTGATCTGACCTACCACCTTTGTCATCAGCAAACTTGATGATGGTGTTGGAGTCGTGCTTGGCAAGGCAGTCGTGGGTGAACGGAGTATAGGAGGGGAATAAGCACACACCCCTGAGAGGTCCCCTTTTGTCCGGGTGTGAAAGGGGAGAGTGGAGTGCGATTGACATTGCATCATCTGTGGATATGTTGGGGCGGTATGCAAATTGAAGTGGGTCTAGGGTTTCCGGGGTGATGGTGTTGATTTGAGAGCGTAATCACACTGTTGTCCGGAACAGCTGGTCCTCTCATGCATGCTTCAGTTTTGTTTGCCTTGAGCGAGCATAAAAGGCATTTAGCTCGTCTGGTAGGCTCACGTCATTTGTTTCCCTTTGTTGTCCGTAATAGTTTGCAATCCCTGCCACATCCGACGAACGTCAGTACCAGTGTAGTAGGATTCAATCCTAGTCCTATATTGACGCTTTGCCTGTTTTTATGGTTCGTCTGAGGGCATAGCGGGATTTCTTATAAGCGTCCGGATTAGTGTCCAGCTCCTTGAAGCGGCGGCTTTAGCCATTAGCTCGGTTCGGATGTTGCCTGTAATCCATGGCTTATGGTTGGGATATGTACTTACGGTCACTGTGGTGACAACGTCATCGATGCACTCATTGATGAAGCCGGTGACTGAGGTGGTATACTCCTCAATGCCATTGGATGAATCCCGGAAACATATTCCAGTCCTGTAGCGTAGCATCCCCGTCATCTGACCACTTCCGTATTGAGCGAGTCACTGGTACTTCCTCCTTTAGTTTTGTTATGGTCAGATTTGCCAAATGGAGGGCAAGGGAGAGCTTTGTTGTTGTCTCTGTGTGTGGAGTAAAGGTGGTCTAAAGTTTAGTTTTTTTCCCCACTTGGTTGCACATTTAACATGCTGGTAGAAATGAGGTTAAACGGATTTAAGTTTGCCTGCATTAAAGTCCCTGATGAGCATTTTCTTGTTTGCTTTTGGCCTTATACAGCTCGTTTAGAGCAGTCCTAGTGCCAGCATCGGTTTGTGGTGGTAAATAGACGACTACGAATAATATAGATGAGAACTCTCTCGGTAGATAGTGTGGTCTACAGTTTATCATGATGTACTCGGCCTCAGGCGAGCAATACCTCGAGACTTCTTTAATATTAGACATCGCACACCAGTTGTTATTGACAAATAGACACGCACCCCTGCCCCTCGTCTTACCAGATGTAGCTGCTCTGTCCTGCTAATGCACGGAAAACCCAGCCAGCTCTATATTATCCATGTCGTCGTTCAGCTACGACTCGGTGAAACATAAAATATTGCAGCTTTTAATGTCCCGTTGGTAGGATAGGCGTATGAATACTTTAAGGCACAGTAAATAGGGCTATGAGTCATCAGTAAATGTCAAGTAATCATTGGCAGAATTGTTCTGTTGATATTTGTTAGAAACTTCGATAACATCAAGCGTGCAACAGCATTAGTTCAGAATAGGCTTCTTCTGCATCTGATGTAGGGACCCGACATGACAACGGGTCTATTTGTTGTTCCCTCTGTGTGCAGTCTTTCTACCTTGCCATTGTTGCCCTGGCTCAAGTCCTCAGAGCTGGTCATCACATACATGAGGATCCATGCACTGTACAACAAGACTCACTGACCTGACAGCCACCCACGTAAATGCAAGAGGACCAGCATTGATTTCATAAGCTCAACATAAGATGAGGGTATATTGACTCCACGACACTGCCTGTTTGAGGTCAATAGGGCGTCCCTAATAATTATTGTTTAATGGGATGGCCCCTTGGGCTTCGTCACTCGGCTACGTTAGTTTTTGACCGTAACATAAATCTGTGAATAAACAAAAGGCTCAACTTTTCCTGCATTCCACACTGGTGAGAGGGCACATATGTTGCCTTAGATATGGGTCTTAACATGTTTTGACAAGGAACATTATACACGCTACAGTGCCTTCGGAAAGTATTCATACCCCTCAACGTTTTCCATATTTTGTTACAACCTTATTCTAAAATTGATTAAATAGATTTTTTTCCAACATCGGTCTACAAAATACCCCATAATGACAAAGCAAAAATGTTGGAGTGTCCCCCATTCTTCTCTGCAGATCCTCTCAAGCTCTGCCAGGTTGGATGGGGAGCATCGCTGCACAGTTATTTTCAGGTCTCTCCAGAGATGTTTGATAGACAAGCCTAAGATTACCATGCACAATGCCAAGCGTCGGCTGGAGTGGTGTAAAGCTCGCTGCCATTGGACTCTGGAGCAGTGGAAATGTCCTCTGGAATGATGAATCACACTTCACCATCTGGCAGTCCGACAGACAAATCTGGGTTTGGCGGATGCCAGGAGAACACTACCTGCCCCAATGCAGTGCCAAATGTAAAGTTTGGTGGAGGAGGGATAATGCTCTAGGGCTGTTTTTCATGGTCTGGGCACCTTAGTTCGGGTGAAGGGAATTACCTGGATGTCTGCATAAATTGGTCATCAAATTTGATCTGATCTTCATCTAAGTCGCAACAATAGACAGACAGTGTGCTTAAACTAATAAAACACAAATGATTGTATTTTCTTGTCTATATTGAAAACATCATTTTAACACTCACAGTATAGGTTGGAAAAGGCTAATGTCAGGAGTCCGCTAACCTGGAGTTCAATCAATGAGACGAGATTAGAGAAGTTGGTTAGAGCTGCCTTGCCCTATAATAAAACTCACAAAATTTGAGTTTGCTAATCAAAAGAAGCATTGCCGGATGAAAACAATGCCTCGAACAAAAGAGAACTCCGAAGACATCAGAAGATTAAGAATTGTTGACTTGCATAAAGCTGGAAAGGGTTACAAAAGTATTTCTAAAAGCCTTGATGTTCATCAGTCGACGGTAAGACAAATTGTCTATAAATGGAGAAAGTTCAGCACTGTTGCTACTCTCCCTAGGAGTGGCCGTCCTGAAAAGATGACTGCAAGAGGACAGCACAGAATGCTCAGAGGTTAAGAAGAATCCTAGAGTGTCAGCTAAAGCCTTACAGAAATCTCTGGAACATGCTAACATCTCTTGACAAGTCTACGATACGTAAAACACTAAACAAGAATGGTGTTCATGGGAGGACACCACGGAAGAAGCCACTGCTGTCCAAAAAAAAACATAGCATGTCTGAAGTTTGCAAAACTGCACGTGGATGTTCCACAGCACTACTGGCTAATATTCAACTAAAGGCACAGCACACCAACATCAAAACCTCATCCCAACTGTAAAGTATGGTGACGTGAGCATCATGGTTTGGGGCTGCCTCAGGGCCTGGACAGCTTGCTATCATTGACGGAAAAATGAATTTCCAAGTTTATCAAAACATTTGCAGGAGAATGTTGGGCTATCTGTCCACCAATTGAAGCTTAACAGAAGATGGGTGATGCAACAGGACAAGATCCAAAACGCAGAAGTAAATCAACCGAATGGCTTCAACAGAAGAAAATACGCCTTCTGGAGTGACCCAGTCAGAGTCCTGACCTCAACCCGACTGAGATGCTGTGGCATGACCCCAAAGAGAGCAGTTCACACCAGACATCCCAAGAATATTGCTGAACTGAAACAGTTTTGTAAAGAGGAATGGTCCAAAATTCCTCCGGACCGTCTGATCCGGTCTGATCCGCAACTACAGAAAACATTTGGTTGAGGATCTTGCTGCCAAATGACGGTCAACCAGTTATTAAATCCAAGGGTTCACCTACTTTTTACAACGTGTGCTATGAATGTTTACATGGTGTGTTAAATGAAGACATGAAAACGTATAATTGTTTGTTTTATTAGTTTAAGCAGACTGTTTGTCTTTTTGTGTCCTAGCTGAAGATCAGATCAAATTAAATGACCAATTTATGCAGAAAACCAGGTATTTTCAACGGGTTAACATACTTTTTCTCGCCACTGTACAATTACATTCTAGATGATTCTGTGCTTCCAACTTTGTGGCAACGGTCTGGGGAAGTTTGGGCTGAAGTGGAGCAGGTCAAGAGTTAAGTTCCTTGGTGTCCACATCACCAACAAACTATCAGAGTCCAAACACACCAATATAGTCATGAAGAGGGCATGACAACCCCCCCCCACCTGGGGACCCTCTGGCATGGGTCCCCAGATCCTCAAAAAGTTCAGCATGACAATGCCCCCGTGCACAAAGTGAGGTCCATACAGAAATGGTTTATCAAGATCGGTGTGGAAGAACTTGACTGGCCTGCACAGATCCCTCACTTCAACCCCATCGAACACCTTTTGGAATGAATTTGAACTCCCGACTGCGAGCCAGGCCCAAGCACCCAACATCAGTGCCTGATCTCACTAATGCCCTTGTGGCTGAATGGAAGCAAGTCCCCGCAGCAATGTTCCAACCATCTAGTGGAAAGCCTTCCCAGAAGAGTAGAGGCTGTTATAGCAGCAACGGGGGGGAACCAACTCCACATCAATACCCGTGATTTTGGAATGAGATGTTTGACGAGCAGGTTTCCACATACCTTTGGTCATGCAGTGCACATCCCCCTATTCTCTGTTATAGGCCCATATATTCTGTGGAGCAAGACCGACTGGGTAGGAATAGCACCTGTTGTTATTACTTGACTGACTGTAGGCCTATACATTCATATTAACAGAAATGATGTGCCTGGTCTATAGCGTTGCAGTGTCAGTTCAGGATCAATTCAATACACATCACTATCTGTGAAAGGTGCTGTAAAGTCCCTTTATGGCCACATTCTCTGACTCGCTCACCAGGTGTCCCTGGCACATGTGGCCTTTTTCCCTGCAGCATTTAGAACTTCGTGCAGAGTAACTTTTCATTGAAACTGGCTCCAGGGGTGGATATTTGGATAGTTCTTTGTACAGAACGTTTTAGATGGTATGCCCATCGATTTCACTTGAAATTCAGGAAATACTATTTAGAATGTGTCTCTGTATCTAGGCATCTTTGTGTAGACATTCCTTGTGTTCCCCAGTATTGTGAAGACATCTGCCATCTCCAGAAATGAAAAAGGAAAATATCCCTCTGAGGTCATGATGGGTAAATGAGTGGTTGACGGAATCTGTCCTTTTTGTCCTCTCTACAGCAAAAGAAGACGTACCTGGAGCGCACTGTGAAGGATGCTGAGGACAACATCAGAGAAATGCTCATGTCCAGGAGGGCCCAGTGAGATTGAAACACCAATACAAACGCATATTTTCGCTAATTTGTGACTTCCCTCTGATATAATTTGTGTATGTTATAACCGGCTACAGTAAACCTTAATGACTGACCAAGCAGGTGCTGTTCTCCATATGGAGTCTGAGGTTTTCTTGCTTCTCTGCCAGTACTGTAACATCTGCCCTGTTACTTAAAGTTATACAATCTGAAGGGACTGTATCTTCACATTAAATAATCATCTTGGACTGTGTCTTGCAATGTCATTTTAACTTCTCAACTTTTTTTGTTTGTTACTGCTGCAGTTTGTTGATATGATAATAAAAATGGGTAATGAAACGAGAGGATTGTGCCTTGTTTATTTTAGAGGCTTATTGCACTTGTTGGCTTCTGGTGTGACTGTTTAATCAGTCAAGGGTAGACTTATTTGATTCCTGTGTGTGTGTTTTTGTATGTGCACGATTGTTTGTTCCTTCCTATATGTCACAGGTTTCCTGTCAGGAGGTTTTGGGCTTCCTGATATCCTGTCTGCTCTCCCTCTATCTCTCTCTCCTTGAATTGTCCTCTTGCCCTCCCCTCCCTCTCTTTGACATCACCACCCCACTCTGTATCACTGTGTGTCCGTCTCTGTTGGCGATGTTCTATAACAGAGTAAAAAGTCTCCACACATAAAATGCGGTTAAGTGCTTAATCATACTGCACTTTGCTGTATCCATCGTCTTGCTGCGTCTTATTTATTCTAAAAGGTCAAATATCCGTGTTTGGAATGTACAGTCGTGGCCAAAAGTTGAGAATGACACGCATACTAATTTTCACATAGTCGGCTGCCTCAGTTTGTATGATGGCAATTTGCATATACTCCAAAATATAATGAAGAGTGATCAGATGAATTGCAAAGTCCCTCTTTGCCATGCAAATGAACTGAATCCCCCCCAAAATATTTCCACTGCATTTCAGCCCTGCCACAAAAGGACCAGCTGACATGTCAGTGATTCTCTCTTTAACACAGGTGTGAGTGTTGACGAGGACAAGGCTGGAGATCACTCTCTCATGCTGATTGAGTTTGAATAACAGACTGGAAGCTTCAAAAGGAGGGTGGTGCTTGGAATCATTGTTCTTCCTCTGTCAACCATGGTTACCTGCAAGGAAACCCGTGCAGTCATTGCTTTGCACAAAAAGGGCTTCATAGGCAAGGACATTGCTGCCAGTAAGATTCCACCTAAATCAACCATTTATCAGATCATCAAGAACTTCAAGGAGAGCGGTTCAGTTGTTGTGAAGAAGGCTTCAGGGCGCCCAAGAAAGTCCAGCAAGCGCCAGGACTGTCTCATAAAGTTGATTCAGCTGCGGGATTGGGGCACCACCAGTACAGAGCCTGCTCAGGAATGGCAGCAGGCAGGTGTGAGTGCATCTGCACGCACAGTGAGGTGAAGATGTTTGGAGGATGGCCTGGTGTCAAGAAGGGCAGCAAAGAAGCCACTTCTCTCTAGGAAAAACATCAGGGACAGACTGATATTCTGCAAAAGGTACAGGGATTGAACTGCTGAGGACTGGGGTAAAGTCATTTCCTGAATCCCCTTTCCGATTGTTTGGGGCATCCGGAAAAAAGCTTGTCCGGAGAAGACAAGATGAGCGCGACCATCAGTCCTGTGTCATGCCAACAGTAAAGCATCCTGAGACCATTCATGTGTGGGGTTGCTTCTCAGCCAAGAGAGTGGGCTCACTCACAATTTTGCCTAAGAACACAGCCATGAATAAAGAATGGTACCATCACATCCTCCGAGAGCAACTTCTCCCAACCATCCAGCAACAGTTTGGTGACGAAGAATTCCTTTTACAGCATGATAGAGCACCTTGCCATAAGACAAAAGTGATATCTAAGTGGCTCGGGGAACATCGATATTTTGGGTCCATGGCCAGGAAACTCCCTAGATTTTAATCCCATTGAGAACTTGTGGTCAATCCTCAAGAGGCGGTTGGACAAACAAAAACCCACAAATTCTGACAAACTCCAAGCATTGATTATGCGAGAATGGGCTGCCATCAGTGGCCCAGAGTTAATTGATAGCATGCCAGGGCGGATTGGAGGTTTTGAAGAACAAGGGTCAACACTGAAAATATTGACTCTTTGCATCAACTTCATGTAATTGTCAATAAAAGGCTTTGAGAATTTATGAAATGCTTGTAATTATACTTCAGTATTCCATAGTAAGATCTGACAAAAATATCTAAAGACACTGAAGCAGCAAACTTTGGAAATTTATATTTGTGTCATTCTCAAACATTTTGGCCACGACTGTACAACCCTGAGACACAGCTATGCATTTCATCCTCTTAAAATTAGGATATTACTCAAGAAGACACACCCGACCTTGTACATCACACACACTTTCACAAACAGACACACACATGCACACGTTGCTCATACATTCCACTGGAGTGGCTTGAAACAGGAAGGACTGTCTGGAGGAAGTCAAAGGGGAAGTCTGGAGCAGATCTTTCCAATACGGAGGTCATGACCCTTAATAGAATATGGAGTCATGGCTCGGTGTGTCACCCTCTTGTGGTTGGTATGAGTCATGAAAGTTTGTAATAAAAAATAAAAGTCCATTCATCCATTGTAATGTGGTTATTTTTCAGAATGTATTTTTTTTTTAACCCCCCCCCTCTTCACTCACATACTGGATTTGATACATCACTGTCTTCCTTATAAGATCTCATGTTCAGTGGTGGAAAAAGTACCCAATTGTCATACTTCAGTAGAAGTAAAGATACCTCAAAAGAAAAAGTGAGTAAAATTGAGTCACCCAGTAAAATACAAAAAATTGAGTCACCCAGTAAAATACTAAAAATTGAGTCACCCAGTAAAATACTAAAACTTGAGTCACCCAGTAAAATACTAAAAAGTGAGTCACCCAGTAAAATACTACATGAGTAAAAGTTAAAAAGCATTTGTTTTTAAATATACTAAAGTATAGAAGTATAATTGTAATTTAAAAAATATACTTAAGTATCAAAAGAAAGTATAAAGCACTTCAAATGTTTTTTTTTAAGCAAACCAGATGAGATTTTCTTTTTATAAATTATTATTTACAGACAGCCAGGGGCATGCTCCAACACTTGCAAAGGTCCTAATGGATATTTGCAAGTGTGGTGGAGAGAACATTTAGCTATTTTAAAGAAAATGTTCTGCAATTCAACACATTTTGCCCTGTCTCTTGTGTGTTCATGATTACCTGAAGGACTCAAAATCAACAGGGTCTCTCTGGGTGTCGAGGCCATAGTCTGTAAAAAAAAACAGGTATAGGGCCCAGGGCATGTAATCTGGACATGATAATAACAAGATTTAGATAGCTGGTTATTTACCTAGCTAACATGGGCTAGTTGATCAACTGGACATTTCTATCAGGTCTGACAGTGAATGAAATTACTAGTGGAGAACTGTCCATGCATTACCACATTTCTAAATTGCACCTTGCGCGTTCCACGATAACAATTATCAACAGCATGTTTGTTAAAAGCCAGATTTTTTACGTAACATATATTCATTTATTTACTTTAGTCGAGACCCGCAGTCTGTATTGACCCTGTTCTGGGTCCAGATCCGGACCACAGTCCGTATTGACCCTGTTCTGGGTCCAGATCCGGACCACAGTCCGTATTGACCCTGTTCTGGGTACGGATCCGGACCACTGTCTGCCTATTGAGTATGACTGGCCTAGATGCTATCACAACCTCTTCCGATAAAATGAAATGCACAATCGGTCACAAATCTAGAACTACAAATGTAACCCTTCCGATGTAGTTCTTTCTGATAGTTATTCTGATTCTAGCCCCACTATCTCTCATTCCAAGAAGTGTCTTCTTGAACCCTGGGTCCTTTACCTTTAGGTTTACAGTCTCAGCCTCTTGTTCAGCACCAGTGGGTAAAGTCCGCCTCTGGGGCAGATTATTAACCTGGCTAATCTGGTCCTCTCAACCCCCATACAATGCCCTGTTCCACTCCTGTATAGGGCTGAGTGTTGAGTTGAGAGAGCACAGAGAAAAGGAGCCTTACCCAATACCCAACAAACCATCACAAGGACCTGACAACCCAGAGGAAGCAGATGCAGCACACAGAGACACAACCAGACCACAAGGTAAACTCTTAATTTACTACCGTTTCAATACATTGATGAGTTTAGTTGTTAATGTCTGTAAGTGTACATGATCTGGCCTGACAAGATCATGATTATGGGATGTTCATATGTGATGTGCTATGTTTTTCTATCAAGTTTAAAGTTGAGCTTGTTAAGTTATTCTATTACTTCATTCCCTGTTTCTGTTGACTTTTTTTGGTGAAATGACCCTGTGGGAAAAACTGTTTACTCGGACTACGGTCCTTACCGCCATGATGTCTGACTGACTAACTGAACTGAACTTGTGGAGGATGGTTCTAGCTGAAACAATGCTTTTTCAGGGCATTTGTGGTGATTGACATGGGGCAGACACAATACCTGGTGGACACAAACAAACAAACGTGGAAACACTGAATTGTGTTTTACTTCCAGGGTGTACGAGAGTCATTGTCATCGATTAGTCCCAGTGGTTGAACATGTGTCTCTGCTTTCAACATTTGTGTGTGCCAAGTTGCCAACCCAATCCAAAATCCGTTTAGATGTGTGACTGTCTCTGGTCCTCCCTCTCAGAGTGATGTCATCCAGAGTCAGACAGAGGAACAGGAGCAGAGTGCTGAGGGGGGGAAACTGGCTGCCGAGCAGCAGAAGCAGCAGCCGGGCTTTGACATGATCTACACCATAGAGGATGTCCCGCCGTGGTACCTCTGCATTCTACTGGGCCTCCAGGTGCACAAATACACACACACTCTTTCACACACACCTCGTTTCCACGGATGCTTTCATCAGTAGACTCCACCTTTCTCTTGCTCTTTTGTGTGCTCTCGTTTCTCATATCTCTGCCCCCTCCCCTCTTTCTCGCTCCACGGTGATTAACACTGCGTCTTTGATCACAGCACTACCTGACGTGTTTTAGCGGGACCATCGCTGTGCCCTTCCTGCTAGCGGAGGCCATGTGTGTGGGAAAGGACCAGAACACTGTCAGTCAGCTGGTGGGAACCATCTTCACCTGCGTGGGAATCACCACACTCATTCAAACCACCTTTGGAGTCAGGTGTGTGTGTGTGTGTGTGCTTGGTTTGTGTGCATGTGTGTACATGCGTATGTCTGCTAATGCTTATCATGCACCTGTGTCTCATCTTTGATTTGTAGGTTACCTCTTTTCCAGGCCAGTGCTTTTGCTTTCCTCATCCCTGCTCAAGCTATCCTAGGGCTGGATAGATGGAAATGTCCCCCTGAAGGTGCGTCCCTCAATCTCAACCTGTGTGAAAAGAATAGGGCCCAGTCACAGACAGAACCTCACTAATGGGCTGTTGTTTCTGTCTGTCCTTCCACAGAGGAGATTTATGGGGACTGGAGTCTTCCTCTGAACACCACCCACATCTGGCACCCAAGGATGAGAGAGGTACTTCCTGCTTCTTTTCAGTGTGCCTCCATCTTGTGGTACATCCTTCTGAACTGTAGCATCTCTCACTTTAATTGACATTATCTGAGACATCATGTAGACATAACTAGGATCAATAGATTTTCCTGGTCAGGTCACATGGGGGTCCTCCACATAGGCTGCTGCTACTGTCTATTACTTATTCTGTTGCCTAGTCACTTTACCCCTACCTGTACATAGCTACCTCAATTACCTCATACTCCTGCACATCAACTCGGTCCTGGTACTCCCAGTATTCACGGTATTCAGTTCCCTTGACTTTTTCCACATTTTGTTACGTTACAGCCTTGTTCTAAAATTGATCAAATTAAACATTTCTCATTGATCTACACACAATACCCCATAATGACAAGGCAATAACAGGTTTTTAGAAATCTTTGCAAATTTATAAAAAATAAAAAAAACACTAATACCTTATAAGTATTCAGACCCTTTGCTATGAGATTTGAAATTGAGCTCAGGTGCATCCTGTTTCTATTGATCATCCTTGAGATGTTTCTACAACTTGATTGGAGTCCACCTGTGGTAAATTCAATTGATTGAATATGATGTGGAAAGGCACACAACTATCTATATAAGGTCCCACAGTTGAAATTGCATGTCAGAGCAAAAACCAAGCCATAAGGCAGGATTGTGTCGAGGCACAGATCTGGGGAAGGGTACCAAAAAATGTCTACGGCATTGAAGGTCCCCAAGAACACACTGGCCATCATTCTTAAATGGAAGAAGTTTGGAACCACCAAGACTCTTCCTAGAGCTGACCGCCCCGGCCAAACTGTGCAATCAGGGGAGAAGGGCCTTGGTCAGGGAGGTGACCAAGAACTCGATGGTCACTCTGACAGAGCTCCGGAGTTCTTCTGTGGAAGTGGGAGAACCTTCCAGAAGGACAACCATCTCTGCAGCACTCCACCAATCAAAGTACAGAGATATCCTTGATGAAAACCTGCTCTAGAGCACTCAGGATATCAGACTGGGGTGAAGATTTACCTTCAAACAGGACAACAACCCTAAGCACACAGCCAAGACAATGCAGAAGTGGTTTCGGGACAAGTCTCTGGATGTCCTTGAGTGGCCCAGCCAGAGCCCGGACATGACTGAACCCAATCGAACATCTCTGGAGAGACCTGAAAATAGCTGTGTAGCAACGCTCCCCATCCAACCTGACAGAGCTTGAGAGGATCTGCAGAGGAGAATGGGAGAAACTCCCCAAATACAGGTGTGCCAAGCTTGTAGTGTCATAACCAAGAAGACTCAAGGCTGTAATCGCTGTTTGCTTTGTTGTTATGAGGTATTGTGTGTAGATTGATGAGGGGGGAAAAACAATATGATCCATTTTAGAATAAGTCTGGAACGTAACAAAATGTGGAAAAAGTCAAGGGGTCTGAATACTTTCCGAATGCACTGTAGCCATGTTACTTTTACTCATTATTGTTTTTCATTATTCACGGTGTATTTATTCCTTGTGTCACTATTTCAATTTTTTGTATTGAATTGTTTTATCTTAACTCTGCGTTATTGGAGAATGACCCGTACGTTAGCATTTCACTGCTAGTCTACAGTTGTTGTTTATGAAGCAAGTGACAAATAACATTTGATTTGATTTGACATATCTATTGAAAATAACAGTCGGTTTCTCTCCCCTGTAGATCCAGGGAGCCATCATAGCATCCAGTGTAGTGGAGGTGGTCATCGGGCTGGTGGGTCTCCCTGGTCTCCTCCTGGACTACATCGGGCCCCTGACCGTCACCCCCACCGTGTCCCTCATCGGCCTGTCTGTCTTCCAGACAGCTGGGGACAGAGCCGGCTCTCACTGGGGCCTCTCAGCACTGTGAGAGCACAATCCATCCTTTGTCTATTGAATCCAGCCCTTCCCTGTATTGCATCCTCTCTGTGGACTCTGCTCTTTCCATCTGATCCTCTCCACTCATGCTTACACTTGAGATCCAAATGTTTTCTGAGTTTGATTACTCTCTAGGCCGAGGGCCTGTTTTTCTTACTTCTGTTCCTCGCTTCTATAGTAGAAATGAATTACTTTGACTAGGGCTTCAGACTCTTTACTGTCTTCAATCCAAGGTCATTGAAGCTATTGAATCTAATCACATACTATTAAGGTAGCCCTTCACACTCGTATCCGTATACGGGTTGAAAATAGCAGATTTGGGCACTGATAAACGCCTGAATTGGAACGCAGTGTCTGTACATGCTTTACCTGACGTCAGAGCCCTGGCTCTGCGTTTCACAGCTGTGTGGGGGTTTTGACTGACAGACGCTCTGAACTTGAGCACCTTGTGCGACAAGAAGTTCCCCCATCACCCCTGCTAATTGGGCAACTTTTGCAAATGTTTTGTTTTCTAAATGAGGCAACTGCTGTACATTAAGATGACTCTATGCATTTTTGAAAGATGAGACATTGAGGATTATAAGAAATACCGCTTGGATGTCATTCAAGCAATCCAAACACTTGTGAGTCCAAATGTGCACTTCACATTTCCATATCATAAAACTCATGTCATATACAGCACAGTGTCAACGTGTGTATGATCACTGTTATTGATGTACAGTTCCAAGATTACATGGCGTCATACCCTGGGTTGTTCTGAACAGATTGAGCCTGTGTTTGTTCATTGTGAAGAGAATTTGCCGCAGCACAAGCACCTTGAATGCACTCATGACTCCTTTCTGAGCGCGTCAAAATTACGACCGTTTTTTCCCCCCTGAATTGCCTTGGCAATAAAACAAGTTTTCAAACCATGCCCACCTGACCCAGATGGCCATTTATAATGGACAATTTTTTGGGATTGCGTCGACAACAACAGGTAATTGTGTGATGGCGGGGATGGATGGTTGTGTTCCAAACGACCATGCTTGTTTTTGGGCGAACTGTTGTGCCCTCACCTTTGCTCTAATACTTTCCCCATCATCTCCAAAGTGTTCCCTTTCAATTGCTACCATGGTTATGCATTTGATTTTCATTTTTCTTCTGTAAGAAACATTTCAATTTACATTTCAAACCTATCCATATATAGGCAATTCCCACGAGTGTTTAAAGGGTCCATTGCTTTTCCCCTGTTGCTTTGTCTTTGATTCGGTTATGTTGTCGCTATATCCCTGCCTTACTGATCCTCTGCGTCTCCCCAGGTGCATCTTCCTCATCGTGCTATTTGCTCAATACCTGAGGAACTGGTCCTTCCCTTTCCTCACCTACAACAGGAAGAAAGGCTTCAGCATCACCAGGTTCCAGATCTTTAAGATGTTCCCGGTTAGAACCAAAAAAAACACTTATTTGTCTCACGGGGATGTTTAAAAAGTCCTCCGATCCATGCTAATCAGATGTTCTCATGTGGGGCATGAACTGATGTTCATCGAATACACCAAGCTATTCATTCACAGCACTTACCATGCCACTCCAATCTTGAGAGGTATAATAAAGTCTCATCTTAGGCAGACTTTATTGGATTTTCCTCTGTGTTACTGCCTTAATCAGTGCTGCCAGCCAGGTCATGGGGACATTGTCAAGGCCAGGCTATATAAATGACTCACTGTGATAGATAGACACAGACCACAGGGGTAATTTCACCATTACATTAATGCAAAGTATTAGCTTCCTGATGAAAAGGGCTTTAAGAATGGGCACAGAATAGGCCTACATAATAAGCTCTATGATTAGGCTGTATGATATGTCATGCTGTTCCCCTTCTCTGTGTGTCTGTGGTGCTGGGTTTAGATCATCATGGCCATCATGTTGGTGTGGCTGCTGTGTTACATCCTGACCCTGACCGACGTGCTGCCCAGTGACCCCAGCAAGTACGGACAGAAGGCACGCACCGATGCGCGCGGTGACATCATGACCCTCTCCCCCTGGTTCCGCTTCCCCTACCCCTGTAAGAGGCCAGCCTCACAGCCATTGTCTCTCACACTCGGGCAGTTTGGACACCTGAGCTAGGGCAAGGGTCAAGTGAAGAAAGTGGATGACACTGGCCATTTATGATCACCTTTAGAATAACCTTTATATACCATTTTCAATGGTTGAAATGATCTAAGTTGTCATCCATTGCCATTGCCTCTTGTCTTGCTGCATAGGGGAATAATTCCGACTTGTGGTGTTTGTGTGTCCCTGAAAGGTCAGTGGGGGTTGCCCACGGTGACCATCGCCGGAGTGCTGGGCATGTTCAGTGCCACACTAGCTGGCATTATAGAGTCTATCGGGGACTATTACGCCTGTGCTCGCCTCTCAGGGGCACCTCCGCCACCTGTCCATGCCATCAACAGGTGAGCATCAGTCTCCTTCGCCAGAGTTTAGATTTCTAGCCTGGACCTAAGGCTCTGACATGAACCTATGTTCTAGATAGTTGTCTATGGTCAAGCATCAGTACTCTATTCTCTGTGTGGATGTATGTATGTATGTGTCTGCATCCTTCATTATCCTCCGTGTCTTGTCTTTCCCATACTAGGGGTATTTTCACAGAGGGGGTGTGCTGTATTATAGCAGGACTGCTGGGTACAGGAAATGGCTCCACCTCCTCCAGTCCCAACATTGGAGTTCTGGGAATCACTAAGGTTAGGAAGCTTAGCCCCTCCCCAGTTTTTCAGACATGCTGTCTTTAATCTATTTACTTAAAACACATGAGTGTACATATGGAATCTCAGATGTTGTATTTATGTCTTGTTCAAGTTGGAATCAGCAATAATATCTGTTTGAAACAGATAAACGATTATCAACACGGTCTCTAGTGCAAGCCCTTTGCCGCAATGGAAATCAATTGTTATTATTTCCACATAATTATTGACTAAGGGTCTACTCATCTTTACATATACTGGTATATTACTCTGGTGTGGATTAATAATCAATGAACTGCAACTGATACTAGAGGTTGCACAGTTCACATTGAGCCATGTTGTACTATGTCCCTAAACACAGGTGGGCAGCAGGAGAGTGGTGCAATATGGTGCAGCCATAATGTTCCTGTTAGGAACAGTGGGGAAATTCACTGCCCTCTTCGCATCTCTGCCTGACCCCATTCTAGGTGGCATGTTCTGCACCTTGTTCGGTGAGTCATTGGGAGAATCTCAATTGCATACTCCTCGTGTCCTCTCCCCCCGCGTTCTTCTCAAAACCCATTGGAGGAGAAGGTCAGAGGGGAGTGACCTCTGTGTTTCTTATCCAATGGGTTTTGAGAAGGATGCGAGGAGAGAGGAAGCAAGGAGTATGCAATTGAGATTATCCCACTGTGTTCTGGTGACTTCCAAATACAGATTCCACACACAGCATCATCTCAGTGTCAGCCACCAGGGGGGGTAGTATGATCACAAAAAACTCACTATTTCAGAAGGGGGATCATATTATGTTTGTAGCTAGAAACACGGATAACCGTTTAAAAATATGACAATAATAACCTTTTCCACACCTCTGTTGTTTGTGTTGTCTATGCCCTGCAGGTATGATCACGGCTGTGGGCTTGTCCAACCTGCAGAGCGTAGACCTCAACTCCTCTAGGAATCTCTTTGTCCTCGGCTTCTCCATGTTCTTCGGTCTCATGCTGCCCAGCTACCTAGACTTGCACCCTGGCTCCATCAAAACAGGTGGGCTGCACATTTAAAAGGCCTTTATTGATAAGAAAAGGCATCATCATCATCTGCTGAGGAAGTGTAGGAGTGGCTGTAGAAAGTTCAGAGTATGTGTACAATTAGACTGGTATGCAGGTTTAGTACGGTTTTGCTGCTGGATATTATGTTGGATGCTATGAATAATGATTAAGGATCATTCATTTGGTGGTACATGTTTCATTGCCCTCAGGAGTTGCAGAGGTGGATCAAATCCTCACAGTGCTCCTAACCACTGAGATGTTTGTTGGAGGCTTCCTGGCGTTTGCTCTGGATAACACCATCCCAGGTATGCGTGCTCTGTAAGAGTGCAACACCTCATCTCGTTAACAGATGTCAAACGCACAGCACCGCCTAGTCACCTCATCACACACGGATCGGAGGGACCCGTTGCTTTGTGTTTGTTGACAGTATGTGTCACCACCATGTCACTTTGGGACACGCAAATCCTTCAAACGGTTGCCTGTAACTACCCATGTTTGTTGATCAAATCAAATTGCATTTGTCACATGTGCCGAATACAACAGGTGTTGTAGACCTTACAGTGAAATGCTTACTTTACAAGCCCTTAACCAACAATGCAGTCTTAAGAAAATACCCCCCCCCCATAAAAGTAAGAGATAAGAATAACAAATAATTAAAGAGCAGCAGTAAAATAACAATAGCGAGGCTATACACAGGGGGTACCGGTACAGAGTCAATGTGCGGGGGCACTGGTGTCGAGGTAATTGAGGTAATATGTACATGTAGGTAGAGTTATTAAAGTGACTATGCATAGATAATAACAGAGAGTAGCAGCAGCGTAGAAAAGGGGGGGGGGGCAATGCAAATAGTCTGGGTAGCCATTTGATTAGCTGTTCAGGAGTCTTATGGCTTGGGGGTAGAAGCTGTTTAGAAGCCTCTTGGACCTAAACTTGGCGCTCCGGTTCCGCTTCCCGTGCTGTAACAGAGAGAACAGTCTATGACAAGGGTGGCTTGAATATTTGGCCATTTTTAGGGCCTTCCCCTGACACCGTATAGAGGTCCTGGATGTCCCCGGTGATGTACTGGGCTGTACGCTCTACCCTTTGTAGTGCCTTGCAGTCGGAGGCCGAGCAATTGCCATACCAGTCAGTGATGCAACCCGTCAGGATGCTCTCAATGGTGCAGCTGTAAAACCTTTTGAGGATCTGAGGACCCATGCCAAATCTTTTCAGTCTCCTGATGGTGAATAGGTTTTGTCGTGCCCTCTTCATGACCGTCACACCATGATTGGTGTGCTTGGACCATGTTAGTTTGTTGGTGATGTGGACGCCAAGGAACTTGAAGCTCTCAATCTGCTCCACTACAGCCCCGTCAATGAGATGTGTCATTGTGTGTGTGTGTGTGTGGTCCAAACAGGCACAAGGAAGGAGAGAGGGCTGTTGGACTGGAAGGCTGATGAGGGCAGTGGGGGAAGCTCCGTGAACATACATACTACTTATGACTTTCCCATTGGAATGAGCTGCGTTAGGAAGATCAGCTGCCTGCGCTATCTCCCCATCTGCCCCAGCTTCCAAGGCTTCAGGCAGCGCAGACGGAAGGACAGCATGCAGGAAAACAACGAGGATGAATTAAGAGAGAGGACTGAGAGTGTACGCATGGACACAACAATTACCTTGGCCTGCACCAAAGTATAGTAAAAGTTCAATGATTAATCTTTTAGATTATTTTTATACTGAGGTGTGATTTTCACAGCTATTTATTGTTTTGGACACTTACAAATGCACAATGTTGCAATGTTGTGACTGAAATATGATTTACTAGAGCACGTAATTCACCATTTATCTTGGAGGTTTGGTCTACCATCTCTTTTCTTACTCACCATCACGTTTTTATAGCATCTATTATTGGTCTACACTGAAGAACACAGAGCCATATATTCAGACACATACTGACCGTATGCTTGTATATAGGCTGTACTGAAGAAGCAGAAACAACATTAGCAGTGTTTTTTTGTATTTTATTAAGTCTTTCTTGTGTACAAAATGAACAAGTAATGATAGTGTCTCTCTCTTCTAATGATCTGAACTCAATCGGAGGTAAAGCAAAACAGTTATGATATAAAATGAAAGTGTAATATATTAAAACATTCCTATTTTTTGACTACGTTAAATGTTTGTTTACATTAAGTGTTACAATAAAATGTTAAAACCAGATTAGTGAGAGGAGAGCCGTCGATGAACATATTTACAATCTGACCAAAAAGTGCTGTAAGAAAGAAAACCCACATGCTTCTAAGTCAAGTCAACATGGTAATTGTACTGTATTAGCTGAGAGAGACTGAACAACAACACTGCACAGATTGGAAGAAAAAAAGGTGCAGGCCAAGAGGCTTATTGATCTATCAAGGAAGTACAGGATCAGAGTTTTTATGGCTGTTCAGTATTGATTTCACTGTGACATGATGAAAGATGTTGAATTGAATTTCCCATCCATATTACACCCAAAACCCTTGTCTGCCAGGGCCTCTGTCAATAGTGGCCATTGCAGTCTGCCCCTGGTGATGCGTTTTTAATCTGACGACAGCTGTCCTCTCGGCTTGTTCAGGCCACTCTCCTCAAGTAAACAATGGTGAGATTTAAAAGACAACAAAAGCTTACAAAATAATCCACTCAGTGTAAAAAATAAAATAAAATAGCACCCACTCAAATCTTAATTTCTCCTTTGAAAATTGCAAAATAAAATCTGTGTTTTAAGAAAGTGTTGTTTTATCTATATTACACAATTAGACATGGCAAACATCATCACAAAAAAAAACCTGTTTATGTTAGAAAATGAGATGACATGCCATTTTAGTTACAGTAAAAGATCATCAAGCATCTGCCCAGAAAGACACAGTTTCAATAGGGAGAGAAGAGGAGGGTTCAGAGAACCACAGGTAAATACACTGTATGCATTTTCGTTATGGAAAACATTGCATACCTTAGCAGCCCTCTGTTCTCTCACACAAATATCTGACAACGTGAAGTCCCGGTAGTCATCATCTTTATGGGTATTGTGTCAGGAATTTTCGGATTCAGGTGAATCCGAGATGAGACACTGATTTTCGTCACTATTATTGATACCCAAGTTTTACTCAACCTGACAGTATGTAAGACACTCTGATCCATCTCTGGGTAGCCTTGTGCGGCTTACCCTCAGTCCTTACCCCCTGGACAGTGCAATGTACAGTCCTGTCGTAGTGTTAAGTGTTCAGTCCGGTAGGCAGCAGTCTTACAGCCAGGTGTGAGGCATCTCCTGTGGATGAGCCTGAACAGAGAAGCACTTGGGAGGGTACATGGCTGGGAATTGCAGTGAGTGGTAGGGCATGGCACACGCTGGTGGCAGGACTGCTGTAGGCACTGTCTGCTGTGGCAGCAGCACTTCCACGTACTGGCAGGTCTCTGGATCAAACAGCATCTTGCGCTGAGGTGGAAGTTGGGGAACGTCGATGTAGAAACATCTCCCCGTCTCCGGGTCCATCAGCATGTGTCGGGGTCCCTGTCCGTAAGCCTGACCTCCAGCTATCTCAGGATATGCTAAGCCTGCACTGCCCTGCCTGTACTCTGTGCTGAACGGGGCCATGAAACCCTGTGTGCTGCACAGGTACTGTTGTTGTTGTGTGTCTGGGGAGGGCATTTTGTTTTCTCCATTCCCTGCTGGCTGTGGGGGTGAGAATTCTTCTCCCCTCAGCAGTTGGACTGGCTGGTTTTGAGGGGGAGGCTGCATCAGGACAGGGGCCTGTATGAAAGTCATCTTTCCAACGTGGGTTTGAATTGTCTGGTAGTTCATGGGGTTTGGTGTATGGAAGAAGGGAGACATCAGTGGCTGTGGAGTCCCAGTGGTGTTGAGCTGTACACAGGCAGGGGAAGGTGTGCAAGTGAGTGTAGTTTGACCCTGGGATCTGGGAGGAGGGCCCTGGTTTTGGCTGCTATCCTTGGCACTGGAACACATTGTAACTGAGGGCTGATACTGTTCTGGCTGGTACACGTGTGCTGCTGATGAGTAATATGTTGGAACTAAAGTAAAACTATTTGTGGCAGTTGCTTGTGGGGATTTCTGTTTCTCATTGGTGGTGCCTGTTCTTTCACACCATTGCTGATTAGATTTACTGGGGGGCTCCACTGAAGACCAGGTCTGCCGAAGCATCTCTTTTGAACTTGCATTGGCATTACTACTCAGGTTATCAGACTGGTTGATATTGGGTCGGCTGCCTCTTTTCTCAATAGATTTTGCAAGGCTTTGGGGTGTGATATTTGGAAATCCAGTGTTAGGAATTCTGTCTTGTGATTCATGGAGAGCTGTGGCTTTGGTTACATATCCCTTGGGGGTGGTGTAAAGTGAAGCTGTATCCACGACCTTCAGAGGTGCCGATGGGAACACTTTCTTCACTAATAGCTTTTCATTAGGCCCGGGTGCTCTGACCCCGCAGGCCTCTCTGTGGCTGACCTGGTCATACACAGACTGCTGATAGAAGGACAGGAGACTGTCCTCTTTTCCCAAAATGGTGTCCTCTGCGTTTTTGAAAGACAGGTTGTAGGTATTTTTCACCAGCCTCCTCACATCCCTCACCACATGTACTGGGGCCTTGGCTTTAAATATCTCCTGTGTCCCCATGTTCCCAGACTGTCCCACAAACTTGACTTCTCCCCTGTCCCCCGTCTCTATCGCCTTTCCTGATACACCTTCAGGAATTAGTGGCTGCTGACTGACTTGACTGCCCCAGAGTGTATCAGTCCTCTGTAGCCCCTTAGGCAGGGGGTTCTGTTGTTTATGGACCCCTTGCCCCCTGTTGCATTCCTCTGGTGTGTTTTTCACCGGAGCCTGTTTGCCTCCAGATCTGCTTGAACCAGCACATGTGCTCCGCGTTTTGCCCTTTGCTGAGTCACAAGATAGTCTGTCCCCTGGGCTCCGGTTAGCGTACGGCAGAGCCCCATCCCTGGGGTTTTGTCTTTCTATTTCCTCACTTTCCAGAGTGGAGGCTATTTCAGCCCTCTTAGTGCTGGTGCTCTGAAACTCAGACCCTCCAAAGCTGCTCACGAGTGAAATGGAGTTCTGTTTGTAAAGCGACTTTTGGTGTGTTTTAGCACTCGCAACCTGATGGTATTGGATAGAGTGACTCTGTCTATGTGAATCAACAGAGCCCATATCAGTTGTGTTGATCTCTTTGGCTGCCAGAGGGCTCTGGTGACAGTTCTTACCGTTATTCTGGACCTCTAGAGGTGCGAAGGCTCCTTCGTTCACTTCAGTTTTGTCTTGTAGATTCAGCTCACACTGCATCTTCTTTGACAGGACACTCTTGATGATACAGGAGGCCATTTTGGTTTTTGTGGAGGTCTCGTCCAGGGACATCGACTTCTGGAGCCTCTGCTTTCGCTCGGCCTGAGCTGTCCTGTTCTCCGACTCCATCCCATGTGACTCCTGGTGGAAAGTTGCTGGGGTGCTGTGCTGACGCATGAACACGTCCCTGCGGTGGCTGGCTGTACTGGGTGTACATTGGGCTTCATTTGTCACCTCTCCCTTATCACTGTCTTGTGATTCCGCCGTGTTACGTCTCTTCAGTTGGATTTGCCTCTTGGGAACAGTTTTTGTTCCCCCTCTGTACACCTCACCCTGGTTTTCCATAGCCACATCAATGCATTCGAAGCTGCCAGTTTCTGAGCATGCTGTTGTGCTTTGGATGTTAGCTGAGACAACCGAGGACTGCTGGAGGGAGATATCATCTTCTGACCAATCGCTGACTGGAGACGGCTGGGTCAAGGACCTACAGCTGGAGTTGTAGACATCCAAATAGTCTGCCTGGGGGCAGTAGTGTTTGCTGAAGGCCAGGTCTCTGTCTGCCTTATAGAACTTGGTGGACATGGTGGATGGCTCACCGCTGTGTTGTAGAACCCCTTGGAGCCGCCAGGTGCTTCTACAGAGTTTCTGAGGGAGCAGACTGAATCTCCAGGTGTCTTGATGGCTGTCCGTTGGCAAGCTCTGGGATCCGGGAGGTCTCTGCCGTTGGTGTTGCTGCCCGGTTGCGAGGGAACACTCTGAATAACAACACGCCGGGATTCCTGACTGCAGCTCGCCGACTGTGAGTGTCGAGATGCAGCTTGCAGGCGCTTTTCTATTCCTGGCTCTGAGTGACAGCTCAGTCTGCTCCTCTCTATTGCTGGCCCCCATGCAGTCCAGCCCCAGCCCCTCCCCCTCCTGACCACCGTCAGGGGGGGGGGGGCTGCTAAGGAGTTTACTTTCAGTACCACAGATACTGGGACCCTTTTCCTGCTTTCTACCATATGTTGTGGAATCCTCATTTGGCTTTCTGCCCAAGTGTTCTCGTCCCCTGTCCTGGTTGTATTGGTTTACTTTTGGTCTGATCAAAATAGTCTTGGAGGTGAATCTGGGTTGAGAGGATCAGAGCCCCTCATTGGTGTCAGTATCAGGGAGGGCCGAAGCGACAGTGCCCCTTAAGGTATCCCATTTTTTGGATGCAGAAGTTTTATCTGATGTTTCACCTGACCCGTCTGTACTCTCTACCTCCTCTGTCAGGTTGGTCTACTCAGACAGTAGAGCAGCATCACTAACTTGAGATAAAGGTGGTGTTAGCGGGGCTGAGACTAGAGGTTGGGGCTCAGGACACGGTTTGTCATTTGGTTCTTCCACCTCGCCAAAATCACTTAGTGAACATAGGGCAGCGCAGTAGGAACTAGTCGAATCGCTGATGTCATCAGTTGGCGCCAATGTCCTTGTCCTCCTCCTCGTCAATGATATCACATGGAGAGGTTATTCTGACATCTCTCTACTGCCACAGTGCTCTATTTTAAATGCGATGTAGGATGCTGTCTTACTTTCTAAGTCACACTCTTAATAGTTCTTCAGGGTTCAAGGCTTGATTCAGTCAACGTAAATCAGAATTACAGAAAGAAAAAACATTATTTGAATTTTAAATGTTGATGGCTTTGAATGAGATGAAATTACATCCTAACATGCAACTACACAGTTTTTAATCAAGTTTTGTTTATGGGCAATTCAATGCTAACAGAGTGATGCTGAGACTAAGATTTTTCAAATGTATGTCAAACAAAAAACTATAATTGCAAAGTTAAACCATACAAGTGTATGCACAAGGACTACTTTGAACCATTTCTACCTTTTTTTTTTTACAAAAACACCTTTACTTGAAGAACAGTGCAAGAACAGTTGGTAACAACAATTTTGTAAGTAGTTCTTGTGAATGTCAGTATATACAGTACCAGTCAAAAGTTTGGACCCACCAACTCATTCAAGGGTTTTTCTTCATTTGTACTATTTTCTACATTGTAGAATAATAGTGAAGACATCACAACTATGAAATAACACATATGGAATCATGTAACAACCACAAAAGTGTTAAACAAATCAAATTCTATCAATTCAAAGTAGCCACCCTGTTCCTTTTTGACAGCTTTGCACACTCTTGGCGTTCTCTCAATCAGCTTCATGAGGTAGTCACCTGGAATGCATTTCATTTAACAGGTGTGCCTTGTTAATTTGTGGAATTTCTTTCTTTCTTAATGCGTTTGAGCCAATCAGTTGTGTTGTGACAAGGTTGGGGTGGTATACAGAAGATAGCCTTATTTGGTAAAAGACCAAGTCCATATTATGGCAAGAACAGCTCAAATAAGTGAAGAGAAACGACAGTCATTCATTACTTTAACACATAAAGGTCAGTCAATGCGGAAAATTTCAAGAACTTTTTAAGTTTCTTCAAGTGCAGTTGCAAAAACCATAAAGCGCTATGATGAAACTGGCTCTCATGAAGACCGCCACAGGAAAAGAAGACCCAGAGTTATCTCTGCTGCAGAGGATAAGTTCATTAGAGTTACCAGCCTCAAATAAATGCTTCTCAGAGTTCAAGTAACAGACACATATCAACATCAGCTGTTCAGAGGAGAATGCGTGAATCAGGTCTTCATGGTAAAATTGCTCCAAAGAAACCACTACTAAAGGACACCAATAAGAAGAAGACTTGCTTGGGCCAAGAAACACAAGCAATGGACTTTACACTGGTGGAAATCTGTCCTTTGGTCTGATGAGTCCAAATTTGAGATGTTTGGTTCCAACCGCCGTGTCTTTGTGAGACGCAGAGTAGGTGAACGGATGATCTCTGCATATGTGGTTCCCACCGTGAAACATGGAGAAGGAGGTGTGAGGGTGTGGGAATGCTTTGCTGGTGACACTGTCAGTGATTTATTTAGAATTCAAGGCACACTTAACAAGCATGGCTACCACAGCATTCTGTAGGGATACGCCATCCCATCTGTTTTGTGCTTAGTGGGACTATAATTTGTTTTTCAACAGGACAATGACCCAAAACACACCCCCAGGCTGCGTAAGGGCTATTTGACCAGGAAGGAGAGTGATGGAGTGCTGTTCAATGACCTGGCCTCCACAATCACCCGACCTCAACCTAATTGAGATGGTTTAGGATGAGTTGGACCGCAGAGTCAAGGACAGGCAGCCAACAAGTGCTTAGCATATGTGGGGACTCCTTCAAGACTGGAAAAGCATTCCTCATGAAGCTGGTTGAGAGAATGCCAAAAGTGTGCAAAGCTGTCATCAAGGCAAAGGGTGGCTACTTTGAAGAATCTCAAATATATTTGGATTTGTTTAACACTTTTTTGGTTACTACATGATTCCATGTGTTATTTCATAGTTTTGATGTCTTCCTTATTATTCTACAATGTAGAAAATAGTAAAAATAAAGAAAAACCCTTGAATGAGTAGGTGTGTCCAAACTTTTGACTGGAACTGTGGTTGTATGGTTTGTTTAAATTTGCAATCATTGGTTTTTGTTTGAAATACATTTTAAATAGAAAAATCTGTAAAAGTATCAAATAAAATGTATCTGGGTATTTTAATAGTAAATGTATATTATCTACATTATCTTTGAAACCTCTATCAGGGTTGTGACATTTTGTGAAAATGCAGTTATTAGGTGAGAATCTGAAGGTATCTGATCTGACCTGTAGGAATTCTCCAGTTGAACGTGTGTTTGTAGAAGATAGTGCTTGTTGAAAGTGTCTGCAAAAGTGAGACCATCTGACACTTCCATTAAGACGTCTATGATCTACAGTTACCTTCATGTGAACTAGAAGGAGGCCCCCCTCATGTCATGTCAGCCTGAGCCCTCTGACCAGATCCTAAAGCCCAGCCTGGAGAAAACTCTTCACACATCAACCACCACTCCAGTCAAATCCTCCTCCAACAAAACCTGAAACAAAAGAACCATACGCCTTTAAATGTCAAGAGATCTCAAATGTTACAAAAATAGAAAGACACAAACAAATCACCAGGCCAACCAAAATAAATGGATGACTGGATGACTGTCTGACCTTCTTTTCTCTCCTCCTGAGGTTTGGCCTGGGGCTATGTGGTCCAGGCCCAGTGGGAGCTGAAACGACGGCGTGGCAGTTAGCTCTAGCAGCAGGTGCTGGTTGGGTTGTACTGGAGCTGAGCATACCACTGGAATCCACCTAGCATGGCCAGCGTACTCACAGTCACAGGGCTGGCTATAAATAGCCCCTGAAGCCCCATAACACTATCATCAGTGAGATAGGCCTGGGGTTCTGTGGGTGCGTTGCGCGGGGAAGTGCTGGGCCACTAAATGGCTCCTGTACATTGAATCTGTGTTATTTGACGGTAGGGATACTGTAGGTATAGGAGGAACCTATACGTTTCCTTAATAGGGTCGTTCCACAAAATGAGTTCCTTTTGCATCTCTTTGATATTTTAAGTAGAACTTGTTCACCAATATTGAATTTGAAAAGGCTGTTATATTACATGTACTTCCCATTTATACAGATCACATGGGGAGGGGGATTCAGGTACTAAGTTGTAAATATAGAAAAAAGGAGTTGCCTGGTAATGTGTATGTATCTTTCAAATCTTGGAATGTTCTCAAACCATTACTGTCCATGATATCGGCAAGGGTAGGGATTCCACATTTGGACCGGCATTGTAAATAAGAATTTGTTCTTAACTGACTTGCCTAGTTAAATAAAGGTTAAATAAAATAAATAAATATGGCAACAGACTGACTTAAAGATTAAATCATTAATATTTTTTTTAAATTAGGGGGATGCAAAAGGCCGCCCCAAAAAAATCAGATTTTTAATATGAATAAAGACTTGCCAAAGTGCCAAAATTCAGCATTTTGGTTTGTCCCCCTGTCAACCCTGAGTCACTTCTGGGAAGTTTTTTTTAAACCACTTAATCACTAAATTTCTCCAAGTTTCACCATCATTGTAAAGCGCTAGTTATTTTGTTGCTTTGACAAAGTCCTTTCTGAAGATTATTATTTATTTATCTCCCTTGTTTTAATGTCACCCTGTTACATGAACTGCACTCTCATTTTAATATGGTGAAAACTATTCCTTTTAATATATATATATATAAACATTGAACATCTAATAGTCAAATCATAGAGTACTAGCAGGTGAGCTGGTTCTACTCTTTTTTTGCAATTTTCTGGTATTTTGTGGTGGAAAACTGAGTGGGTTGAGCAAAACACGTAGACCCGGTTACCCATAGATGGACAGGCTAGAAATGTTTTAACAGGTCATTTTTTGGGGTGAAGCTTGCATTCAATTGCTACTCCTTGTTGCACACAACAAGCTTCCATTCTCCCTGTCATGAGGACATTTATGGCTGATTTAAGAAGAAATCGTCAACCCTGTTACTTTATTTGGCACTTAATAGGAACTTACCATAGTCATACTTTTTTATTTAACCTCTTGAGATGGGAATACCTATTTTTATGAAGTTGAACATGTGCTATTTATGACAGAATGTTAACATTTTGTGAAATCAACATTTTTTAAATATTTTTTTTACCAAGTTACACTTCTCAAAAGGCACTGAATTGTTGGACGACCTAGAACAAGTTACATTTCTCAAAAGGCACCGGATTGGCGAAACAGCCCAGAACTTCGATTTTAAGTTGATGTAATAATGAATAAATATATACGTAAGGACACATAGTGGGCACATTATAGATATATTAACTTTGATAGCTATAGTATAAGTGTTTCTTTTTTTGCAAGTTTTGTCTTATTGACTGTTGTTGTAGCAGTACTGCTGTGGGATCATGAATCAGCAGTTGAGAAATCCCCCTGTGTTAAATGTGTCATGGTGCTGTGCCAAACGTCCCTGCTGGGCCATGCGCCTGATGGGACACGACCATACCAACCATACCAAGAAGACAGGGAATGGACATTTGGTCCAATTTACCATGGCAGCGCCAAATAGTTTGGTGGCATGGCATTCACAGCATTTCAATGAGCTATCTGGTATTGCTGTGTGTGCTAAAGCCCCACTCTGCTAGATGTCTGTGGTGTGCATAGCCCCAGTCCCTGCAGATCAGCTGGGATAAACTGTAACACTATGGTGTTAACTTATGTGTCTGGGGTGATTGAGGGGGTCTGTATGTGGGAATGGCCCTACAGTGATGGACAGGGTATGATTACTCCTGCATTCTTCACGCCTTATTAGTTTGCATGCTCTCTTGCACTCTTCTAAACAAATACAAATTTGAACACATTTCATCAAATTATGCAGACCTGGTCCAATGGAAAATGCCTGATACCTAACCCTACAGATCATAAATGTTTAGGCTTTAACAGTCACATTCTGTTAAAGGTCCCCAAAGCACACACATCACTGGGTCGCTCGTCTTTTCAGTTCACTGCAGCTAGCAACTGGAGTGAGCTGCAACAAACACTCAAACTGGACAGTTTTATCTCAATCTCTGCATTCAAAGAATCAATCATGGACACTCTTACTGACAGTTGTGGCTGCTTTGCGTGATGTATTGTTGTCTCTACCTTCTTGCCCTTTGTGCTGTTGTCTGTGCCCAATAATGTTTGTACCATGTTTTGTGCTGTTGTCATGTTGCTACCATGCTGTGTTGTCATGTGTTGCTGCCTTGCTATGTTGTTGTCTTTAGGTCTCTCTTGTCGTGATGTGTGTTTTGTCCTATATTTA
This sequence comes from Oncorhynchus kisutch, assembly GCF_002021735.2. NCBI lineage: Eukaryota > Metazoa > Chordata > Actinopteri > Salmoniformes > Salmonidae > Oncorhynchus > Oncorhynchus kisutch. The sequence continues at coordinate 55,973,059 of NC_034179.2, read as the reverse complement.
TATGTTTTTTATTTAAAAAAAAAAAAAGCCCAGCCCCCGTCCCCGCAGGATGTATTTTGCCTTTTGGTAGGCCGTCATTGTAAACAAGAATTTGTCCTTAATTGACTTGCCTAGTTAAATAAAGGTTAAATAAAATAAATATGGCAACAGACTGTGCAATCATGGAAAATATGTATGTTATTGTTGTATAAATCCAAACAAATCCCCCCCCTCCCCCACACGCACATGAACATTTACTCACCAATAACATGAAAGTATCTCTCTAAAAAAGCAATAAAGTATGTCCAGGATGATGAAAATGGATCCATGGCAAACATCGATTAGTTCATGTGCCACCTGTTGGTCAAACAGAGAAATGGCATAAGAATCATAATGTAGAATCATAATGTGGAATCCTAATTAATTATAATGCCATTGTCCTACATACATGGTCTGATTGCATTGCCACACTGATGCAGGTTTTGGTGTAATTCCTCTAGTTCACAAAAAATAGGATATAGATTATTATTATTGAAACATATTATAATACATTTGTCCAGACATATAGGCCTACGACCTGTACCACCATCGTTCAATAGCTTAATGTATTTTCAAATAGGCCTGATCTCCCCAGAATATAAAACACGAAGTTCAAATCCTGTAACAATGTAGCCTACAAGTATGGATGTTACATAGAATATCCACCCCAATATTATTTTAGTTGAGGGCGCTATCTGTATATTCAGAGACCACTCCAGTTTTTCTCCATACTAAGAGGGAGAGCGGCGTGTGGTTAGTTGTCTGACCGAGTTCCATTGAGAGCGAGGATCACATCACAGGGGGCGAATGAAGAGGGGCGTAAATAAAAACAAACATAATTCAACCACAATATCCCGGTCTTTAGGTGTGGGTTCATGACGATTAAACTAAGAGTTGGTTATTTTGCTGATATTTTCATGTTGGGAAACTGTCGGCGAAGGATTTAATCTCAGATTGCGGCTGGTCTGAAACAAAGGGGTCGGGGACTCCGGAGTGTTGCAGTGTTCAGTGGTAAAAGCAGGTTGAAAGGTAACGTTTTAATAAATATTAGCCTAAAAATCCAGCATATCACTAGTTTTGCACGTTGTGGACTAACCTTTCCAACAGTTTCCGTTGTACAGTCATGTTGCGTTGAACAATTCTCAGAAATATCCGATTGGTAGTTCATAACTTTCTAGCGGTTAGGTGAATTGCCACGCGTGGTAAATTAAGCCAAGTAACAATTTATGTGAACGAAGCCAACAATTTACATGTGTCTGAACATTAGCATACCTTTTGCAATACAGATTGTGAGGTAGGTGCTTGCTTTTTAGATTGGCTAATGTTGTAGGGTAGCCTACATATTCATTTAATTACCCAAGTGTAATAAACTGCAATCCGCTAGAGCACCTGGTGGTCTCTTAACTCGATGACTGCACACGTCCAACATACTACTATGACAGTTTGAGTGCATTATTTTTGCTGCAAAATCCAAATGGTTTGGGTACCACTGAAATAACGCATTAACTCATACAACAATTCAAGTTAAACGTGTCAGTTTTCCTACATTTGCCATTATGAATGAGATGATACCAGTGATGTAGAATCGTTTGGACAGGGATCTAATCAGTTTCTGGACACTGCTTGATGTTTTCCTCAGGGTGGACCGTGGGCACGACTCACTACTGGCAAGATGGAACGGGAGGGGCAGTGGTGGAAGAGCCAGCTCGCTGCAGACATCCACCAGTCTCTACGAATAAAGGTGAACGTCTTATTCTTTGATGGTTCTTGAAATCTTTTTCATCCGCAGCAAACATGGTGCTTAGTTGAATTACACAAATACCACAACAACAACAAAAACAATTTCCAGTAGTGAGCTCATCTATTCCTTGCTGTCTTTGATGCTAAAGTGTGAAATGTCACCTCCCCCTGTAACGATTGAGGTGTTTATCCCTGTCTGATTATCAAAACCTCTTCCACAGCATGGGACACATCTTATGTTAATGGTACACATAGATGCACTTATCTAACTTATTGTGTTATTCTATTTTGTAGATCAGGATTTCCACCATCCATCAGGGATTGACACTTAATCTGTGAACAATGATAAACTCCAAAACGTCTTGAAATAGAGATTATATTGAACGGTCATCCTAAATGGTCATTTGTCAAATTGACAATGTTTATTTTGAGCAAATGCTGGGCATATGAGCTGATGCCTCCAGCTAAACTAAGAGGAGATCTGTGTTGTGTTCAGATGGGTGGAAGAGGTTTGTTCTAGGCAAACGTTGGGTTGTTGTTTGTCTGTGTTGACTGGATTAGGGAGCACAGAGGACCTGACTACTCCACTCTGCTGCTTTTTGACTGTAACACCAGTGTGTTACACTTAAGCAATAAGGCCCGAAGGGGTGTGGTATATGGCCAATATACCACTGCGAAGGGCTGTTCTTAAGCATGATGCAACACGGAGTGCCTGGATACAGCCCTGGTTTATTGGCCTTGTACCACAAATCCCAGAGGTGCCTTATTGCTATTATAAACTGGTTACCAATGTAATTAGAGCAGTAAAAATAAATGTTTTGTCATACCTGTGGAATACACTTGGGAAATTGTGTTTCCATAGCTAGGGCTGACTGTGAGGACTTTTGTGAAGAGCAGAATCAACAACCTCAGCATAATTAAAACAGCTTCTTTGTGAGAAGGTGTAACCTCACAGTTAGCCAATGTTATGTAAATGCCAGCTGAAAAGTACCAGTGGCCTTGCCTTGGCCCCAACTTAGAGCAGGCCCGCCGGAGCTATGGCTCAGTGAGACACGGGTGCCGGCCCGCGTAGTTCCTCAGTGGAAATGTGCCAACATGGCTCGCTCTGGCTGTTTGTGGCTGTTTATAGCCCGGCTGTATATCATGCCCACTTCCTGTAGGAACTGCTAAGTGGAAGCTCTTTGTCTGTATGTGGAGCATTTGCTTTTATCCTGATTCCAGTACTGCTCTCTTGCCAAAGACTCAACATTATTATACTGAACAAAAATATAAACGCAACATGCAAAGTGTTGGTGCCATGTTTCATGAGTTGAAATAAAATATCCCAGAAAGCCTTGTTCTGGGGACAATAAAAGGCCACAACACAATGCCACAGATGTCTCAAGTTTTGAAGGAGTGTCCACCAGAGTTGTTGCCAGAGAATTGAATGTTCATTTCTCCACTATAAACTGCCTCCAACGTCGTGTTAGAGAATTTGTCAGTATATCCGAGCAGCCTCACAACCAGCGACCACGTGTAACCTTGCCAGTCCAGGACCTCAACATTCAGCTTCTTCACCTGTGGGATTGTCTGAGACCAGCCATCCTGACAGCTGATGAAACTGAGTAGTATTTCTGTCTGCAATAAAGCACTTTTTGGAGGAAAAACTCAGTTTGATTGGCTGGGCCTGGCTCCCAAGTGGGTGGGCCTATGCCTGGCTGCACCCTTGCTCAGTCATGTGAAATCCATAGATTAGGGCCAAATGAATTCATTTCAATTGACTGGTTTCCTTATGTGAAGTGTAACTCAGTAAAATCGTTGAAATTGTTGCATGTTGTTTTTATATTTTTGTTCAGTACAGATATGAAGTCCCTCTCGTCCTTGCCTGTTATCCAATAGCTAACCTTAAACACATTGACCTAAAACAGCGACAGATAATGGGGCTGAAGTGATGAATGACTTTATGCGGACATTCCTTGTTCATCGTGACGGAATGCAATCTCCAGAGCTTTGATGTTGACACACCACCCTAGTTTGAAAAAATGTACATGCTGGCCAGATCTGATTTTATCACCAGCTATTCAGAAATAGAATGTGACAGGTGAAACCTCACATATAGCATTTTCTTCACTGAATAAATACTTCAGCAAATGGATGCATAAGCGCTAAACCAGGTGATTTTACCACAGGGATAGTGTAAAGTAACCCATTACAACTGCTCTTGTTACTGAAATTGACTAGTTTTTCCGAGTACTTGTACTTTTTTGAGGAATTTTGAAAGTCAGTCATTTTGCTTGAGTAAAATTGTATATAAATAACAGTACTTCTTCTTGAGTAGGATATCTCAGTACTCTTTCCACCCTTTAAAAAAAATTGCTTTGAATGTTTAAACCCTGTCAAACTGCAGCAACCTTGTACTTGTTCATATGAGTTCTATTTTCAAACTAAACTAATTGGGGGGGGGGGTCCTTTACATGTACAAAGAGACAAGAACTGCGATTGAACAGTAGAACTAACAGGTCTGAGCTTGCTTTACGCAGGCTTGCATCTTGTAGGCCTATGCATCTGTAATTGAAAAGTTACTCACACAGTATGGCATCACTATGGTGTTGATTAATTCATTCCAGTCATCAAGTCCAGTCTAGTTTTGGGATTGAAAAATCCTAGCCACCCGAAGTTTGAATATGAACCAAATTTCGTCACATTCACGTTTTCTATTAGCACAAATAAATGAGCCTGTTTTAGGCTATAATTACAGTACCCCGGTCAACTGTAAGTGCTTAGGCTATAAATGCATGACTTTTCTGCTTCGGTTTCCCCTGGCCAGAGGGGATCAGATTACATAGGCTTCTCTAGGCTACCTGCAGCTGTGGTTTGTTATCAGTAATCTACAGTTGATCAGATTGAAGCACAGATTAATTGAGCACGAGTTGACAAATCATGATGAAAATTTATCAAATTGAATGTGCACAAGACATCGCTCTACTGCTGTATATGTACAATTATAAACTGGGTGGTTCGAGCACTGAATGCTGATTGGCTGACAGTCGTGTTATATCAGGCCATATATCACGGGTATAACAAACATTTATTTTTACTGCTCTAATTACATTGGAAACCACAAACCACCTTGGGGGTTTGTGGTTTATGGTCAATATACCACGGCTAAGGGCTGTATCCAGGCACTCCTCGTTGTGTTTTGCGTAAGAACAGCCCATAGACGTAGTATATTGGCCATATACCACACCCCCCCGGGCTTTATTGCTAAGGTATATCAGTCACCAGTGACTTCATCAGCTGCCTGTTGCTAGCTCGCTTCGCTGACAAACACAGGGATCAAATTTTTGCTAGCTATCTGATGTTGTGCACTGATAAACAGCGTGTAGCATCAGTTTGTAACTTATTTACGAAGTTTGACAGTTTGCTGATGAAGTTGTAGACATGTTCCCAGCAGTCAGTCCGTTCTTCAGCATGTTTCCAAAGCACGGATCGCTACATCCTAACGTTGGTCGGCTAAAAGCAAAGTGCAGGAGCACAGAATTTTTCCAAGTTAATGACGATGACGTCCAGAGTGCTTATTTATATCCGTGGCAAATCATTTTAAAGATGCACATTTCCTACTAATGTAACAGCATTGTTGCGTAAAGTATTTTGTAAAGTTTTTATGTTTCCCTTTTATTAAGATGTCCGAAGCCTGCTGGTGGTAGTTCTGTGATAACTGCACTGTAATTTACGTTTTGTGGAAGAAAAAACAACTTTGTTTTTTCGGGTTAGGGGATTTTTTTCTAAAAGTTAATGTCCCAATTTTGTTAAAACGTTCATACCTGTAGTCTAAACAATAGTGCTTTGTCCCTTTTTTTTCAATACTTTTGTGTCTATTTTTTATTAAACCAAATGAAGTGCTGGGGCAGAAGACAGTTCACCACACGTTTGCTGGCAGTCCTGCTGTGCTGATTTCTGCAACATGGAGAGATGGAAATCGCCACACGATTCTACAAATTAAAAAACGTATATGTATGATCTTTTGAGACAGAATCTTTACATTATTATTACGACATATGGGTAGGACATTTCAATACTCGTTCCACCCCTGTACAAGGGCATGGTGTTTTATGAGAGCTTGATGCACAAACCATTCTTTCCCACTGACTGTTGCTATGGAGGCCTTTACCTCTGTCGTCTACTCACCGAAGCATGTTCAATGTATTAATAGCACTTCTTCATCCGCCAGACCCAGAGAACTTGTTTCCACTGCTCCAGAGTCCAATGGCAGGAAGCTTTGCACCACTCCAGCAGATGCTTAGCATTGCGCATGGTGAGCTTAGGCTTGTGTGTGTGACTGCTACAGCACTTGGCAGTCCTGTTCTGTGAGCTTATGTGGCCTACCACCTTGCGGCTGATCCGTTGTTGCTCCTAGACTTTTCCACTTTACAATAACAGCATTTACAGTTGACCAGGGCAGCTCTAGCAGGGCAGAAATTTTACAAACTGACTCTGGGGTAGTGGGTGCTAAGATTCTGATGGGTTTAATAACATCATCATACTTGCACAAAATTATTGTTGAATTGTGGAAGGGAATTTATTAATGAATTGGAAATTCAAAATCAGTAACGTTATTGTTCCACTTGTGAACTGCATTATTGTGTCTTATTGTGTCTGTGTCTTGTGAACTGCATTATTGTGAAAATGCAATAAGCAGAGCAGCAACAAACGAAGCAACACAAATGAAGCAACACAAAAGTAACCCCTTCAAATTAGTTGATTCGACTATTTCAGCCACACCTGTTGCTGACAGGTGTATAAAAAACGAGCACACAGCCGTGCAATCTCCATAGACAAATATTGTCAGTAGAATGGCCTACTGAAGAGCTCAGTGACTTTCAACGTGGCACTGTCATAGGATGCCACCTTTCCAACAAGTCAGTTTGTCAAATGTCTGCCCTGCTAGAGCTGACCCGGTCAACTGTAAGTGCTGTTATTGTGAAGTGGAAACGTCTAGGAGCAGTAATGGCTCAGCTGCGAAGCGGTAGGCCACACAAGCTCACAGAATGGGAGTGCATAGTGCGTAAAATGTCTGTCCTCGGTTGCAACACTACCGCTTTCCAAACTTCCCCTGGAAGCAACATCAGAACAAGAATTGTTTGTGGGGAGCTTCATGAAATGGGATTCCATTGCCGAGCATCCGCACAGAAGCCGAAGATCACCATGCGCAATGCCAAGCGTCAGCTGGAGTGGTGTAAAGCTCGCCGCCGTTGGAATCTGGAGCAGTGGAAACGCGTTCTCTAGAGTGATCTGGGTTTGGCGGATGCCAGGAGAACGCTACCTGCCCCAATGCCAACGGTAAAGTTTGGTGAAGGAGGAATAATGGTCGGGGGCTGTTTTTCATGGTTTGGACTAGGCCCATTAGTTCCAGTGAAGGGAAATCTTAATGCTACTGCATACAATGACATACTAGACAATTCTGTGCTTCCATATATGTAGCAACAGTTTGGGGAAGACCCTTTCCTGTTTCAGCTTGACAATGCCCCCGTGCACAAAGCGAGGCCCATACAGAAATGGTTTGTCAAGATCGGTGTGGAAGAACTTGACTGGCCTGCATAGAGCCCTGACCTCAACACCATTGAACACCTTTGGGAGGAATTGGAACACAGACTGCAAGCCAGGCCTAATCGCCCAACATCAGTGCCCGACCTCACTAATGCTCTTGTGGTTGAATGGAAGCAAGTCCCCACAGCAAAGTTCCAACATCTAGTGGAAATCCTTCCCAGAAGAGTGGAGGCTGTTATAGCAGCAAAGGGGGGACCACCTCCATATTAATGCCAATGATTTTAGAATGAGATATTCGACGAGCGTGTGTCCACATGCCTTTGGTCATGTAGTGTATTTCACAGAGTTTATTGAGCAATATTTTAGGCCCACGGTCAAGAATGGGCGGCAGTTTCTTGGCTGTGATTGACATTTGAAAGTGGAGTCTTTGCACATGCTCTCATATGCCTCCTGACACGGTGCTGTATTTTGTCTGTATACGCAATTCAACTCTGCAGTCTGCAATATCCTTACTCCCTCTCATCCTGTCTCCTCTCATTTACCTGCTTTCCTCAGGAGCTGAAGTTGCCCACCTACAAGTCCCACTCTCCTCAGATAGGGATGCGGCGTTACTTTGCTGACCTGCTGGCTGTCCTCAGTAACCGCTACCAGCTGTGCCCAGCGGCTCGCCACCTGGCCGTCTACCTCCTGGATTTGTTCATGGACCACTACGACGTGGCAGTCCGCCAGCTCTACATCATTGCCCTCTCCTGCCTGCTCCTAGCCAGTAAGTCAGCTACTGAACTGCTAACAATAGATCTGGTAAAGATGGAACAGCAGTAGGAGTATCTGTGGTACGCATCAAATTATAGTGACAAGTTTCAGATACTTCAGTTATAATATCCTTCCTTTTTTGAGTAGATTTTGGTTGTTTATCCCGCTCTTTTACAGAAATGTATATTTAAATGTTTTCCACTACAGATGTTTTTTATTTGTGGAAAGGAAAGCAGGGAGAGTGAGCAGCACTACAGCCTATAGTGGGCTTTAAGTGGCTGTAGCTGCGTGGTTTGTCTGAGACATGTTTGGTGACAGCTGTGTGTTTAAGAGGCCATGCCCTCCCCTGGTCCCTCAGACCTCTGTCAGTCACCAAGGGAACTTATCACATGTACAAACCATGAGGCCTGCGTTACCCACAACCCTTGCCGGCATAGTAATTATAGCTGTTGGAGAGAAGAATCAAATCAAATTTTATGTCACATGCGCCGAAATACTTACTTACAAGCCCTTAACCAAAACTAGATTTTTTTTTAAACGGCATTGAAGAAAATATTTACTAAATAATCTAAAGTAAAAAGTAACACAATAATGAGGCTATATACAGGAGGTACCAGTACCAAGTCAATGTGTGGGGGTACAGGTTAGTCGAGGTAATTTGTACATGTAGGTAGGGGTAAAGGGACAATGGATAGGTAATATACAGCTAGTAGCAGCAGTGTAAAAACAAAGGGGGGGGTGTCAATGCAAATTGTTAGGGTAGCCATTTTAATAATTGTCCAACAGTCTTATGGCTTGGGGGTAGAAAGCTGTTAAGGAGCCTTTTGGACCTAGACTTGGTGCTCCGGTTACCTCTTGAAGTGGGGTAGCAGAGTGAACACTGACTTGGGTGACTGAAGTCTTTGACAATTTAAGGGGCCTTCCTCAGACACCGCCTAGTATATAGGTACTGGATGGTAGGAAGCTTGGCCCCAGTGACGTACTGGGCGTCCACATCACCAACAAACTATCATGGTCCAAACACACCAAGAAAGTCATGAAGAGGGCACAACAACACCTATTCCCCCTCAGGAGACTGAAAAGATTTGGCATGGGTCCCCAGATCCTCGGCTGCCGAGCAGTTGCCATATCAGGCGGTGATGCAACCGGTCAGGATGCTCTCAATGGTGTGTCTCCTTTTCCTGTAGTCCACGATCATCTCCTTTGTCTTGTTCATGTTGAGGGAGAGGTTGTTGTCCGGGCACCATACTGCCATGTCTCTGACCTCCCTATAGGCTGTCTCATCGTTTTTGGTGGTCAGGCCTGCCACCATTGTCATCAGCGAACTTAATGATGGTGTTGGAGGCGTGCTTGGCAATGCAGTCGTGAGTGAACAGGGAGTACAGGGGGGAACTAAGCAGCATCCCTGACGGGTCCCCGTGTTAAGCATCAGCTTGGCAGATGTGTTGTTGCCTAACCTTACCCCCTGGGGGCAGCCCGTCGGGAAGACCAGGATCCACTTGCAGAGGGAGGTGTTGAGTCCCAGGGTCCTTAGCTTAGTGATGAGCTTTGTGGAGACTTCTAGAGAATTGATGGAGTTGTAGACTTTATGACTGTCTATATCGGGGAATAATTGCCATTGTAGTGAAACAACATTTTTGTTGACCAAGTAATTATTATTATTTATGGGTTTTTTTTATGTTGGGGGTGGTACAGGTACATATTCTTTTTTTTTTTTTTTACGTTTGTAAAACATGTACCCACTCACTCATGCTGCCACTCAAAAGAAGAAGAAAAACCTGCAAGAAGTGCATACAGAGTTGAAGTCATAATACATTCAGTATAAACAGGAAAACATAAGTGGGCCTCTACCCCCAACCTCCTCCTTCTTCCACTCCCCCAACCCCACCCAGCCAACATTTTTCAATCCAACCCCCGGAAACCATGTTTCCCACCCCACCTAGCAACTAGGGTTGCTCGTCAGTCACTCCCCAGACCAGCCACCCCCTCCCGGCGACGAGAGAGAACCCTCCCCATACCACCCCTTCCCTGTGGTCCTGAAAGCAAAGAAAGTTAAAAAGATTAAAATAGGCAGTGGGGGAAAAAGTACCCAATTGTCATACTTATAAAGATACTTTAATAGAAAATGTAAAAGTGAAAGTCACCCAGTAAAATGCAACTTGGGTAAAAGTCTAAAAGTATTTGGTTTTAAATATCAAGTATCAAAAGTAAAATAATAAATCATTTCAAAGTGCTTATATTAAGAAAACCAGAGAGCACAATGTTTTTGTTTATTTATGGATAGCCAGGGGCACACTACAACACTCAGACATAATTTACAAATGAAGCATTTGTGTTTAATGAGTCCGCCAGATCAGAGGGGATTAGGGATGACCAGGGATGTTCTCTTGATAAGCATTCAATATGTAAAGAGTACTTTTGAGTTTCACGGAAAATGTATGGAGTATAAAGTACATTATTTTTTTTAGGAATGTAGTGAAGTAAAAATGGTCAAAACCCCCAGAAAACTATTTAAGTATATTTAAGTGCTTTACACCACTGGAAATAGGTACAGTGGCAAGAAAAAGTATGTGAACCCTTTGGAATTACCTGGATTTCTGCATAAATTGGTCATATAATTTGATCTGATCTTCGTCTAAGTCACAACAATAGACACACACTGTCTGCTTAAACTAATAACACACAAACAATTATACATTTTCGTGTCTTTATTGAATACACCATGTACACATAAATAATAATGTGTTGACCCTCCTTTGGCAGCAATAAACTCAATCAAATGTTTTCTGTAGTTGAGAATCAGACCTGCACAACGGTCAGGAGGAATTTTGGACCATTCATCTTTACGAAACTGTTTCATTTCAGCAATATTCTTAAGCTGTCTGGTGTGAACCGCTCTCGGGTCATGCCACAGCATTTTAAATCGGGTTGAGGTCAGGACTCTAACTGAGCCCCTCCAGAAGGCGTATTTTCTTCTGTTGAAGCCATTCTGTTGTTGATTTACTTTTGTGTTTTGCATCATTGTCCTTTTGCATCACCCTTCTTCTGTTGAGCTTCAATTGGTGCACAGATAGCCCAACATTCTCCTGCAAAATGTAAATGTAATGTAAATGTAAATGTAAATAAACTTGGGAATTCATTTTTCCATCGATTTTATTTATTTTATTTTACCTTTATTTAACTAGGCAAGTCAGTTAAGAACAAATTCTTATTTTCAATGACGGCCTAGGAACAGTGGGTTAACTGCCTGTTCAGGGGCAGAATGACAGATTTGTACCTTGTCACCTCGGGGGTTTGAACTTGCAACCTTCCGGTTACTAGTCCAACGCTCTAACCACTAGGCTACCCTGCCGATGATAGCAAGCTGTCCAGGCCCTGAGGCAGCGAAGCAGCCCCAAACCATGATGCTCCCTCTACCATAATTTACAGTTAGGATGAGATTTTGATGTTCTCCACAACCCCTTTCCAACTTAATGCAAGTCAACAATTCTTAATCTTAGGTCTTCTGAGATATCTTTTGTTTGAGGCATGGTTCACATTAGGCAATGCTTCTTGTGAATAGCAAACTCAAAGTTTGTGATTTATTCTAATTTTTATAGGGCACAGGTCAGCTGACTCCTGACTCCAATGAGCTTTTTTCATTAGCCTAGGGGCTCACATACTTTTTCCAACCTACACTGGAAATGTTTAAATTATGTATTCAATATAGACAAAGAAAAATACAATAATTTGTGTGTTATTAGTTTAAGTACACTGTGTTCATCTGTTGTTGTGACTAAGATGAAGGTCAGATCAAATTTTCTGACTAATTTATGCAGAAATCCAGGTAATTTCAAAAGGTTCACATACTTTTTCTTGCCACTGTATGTATGTGTTGGGCTTTATAAATGGTTTATTTGTATGTGTAGGCTTTAGCTGAGATTATTCTTTACAGAGTCAAGTATATTTGTCCAGGCCTCAATTGTTCCTTGACTAGGACCATTCATTCTCGCTGTCGATAATTTGAAAGTTATAACTTCTAATAATAAAGCTGTATTCACTGGCAAATTGGGATAGAGTGAGGTTATTGCCATCTAAAAGCTCAGACACACCGGTAGGATTGTCAAATGTTTGACTGCCAAGAGTCAATCTCTTTTGTGTTCACACAGCTAGCTAGCTAAGGACACTGTTAATTCGGCAGCTAACACAGGTAGCTGTTTCTTGGAAACTAGCTAATCCATTGTGATTTAATTATAATGTCAATACTAATGGTTAACTAGTTGGATTAATAATTTAGTGTTGTGTGCATTGTCTGTGCACTTCGCTAGATACCATCCTGTAGCCTACATTGCATTTGAAACATGACTGGCTCATCCATAAATTTGACTGGAGTGCAGGGTGAGATTCCCAAAGGCTGAAGCGTAGACCTTCTTTGCTCCAGTAGTGCTCAGTTCACGAGCTCAGAGCATGCCCGGCCCAACATGCATTTGTAGTCTACTTGTGTGCCCCTTGCTTTAGCTACTGTCATGGAGTTTGCTAAATATTGCCATTAAGAAACTGATCAAACACACAGGTGCAAAATCAAGATGACCAACAAGGATGAAAAGCCAGAGAGGGAGTGCGCTGATGGGAGTCCACAACTAAATAATCATTGTGGAATCTGAAAAGACGCATATCTCGAAAGCATGATGGTGTACTTACTACGCCCACTTACTGAAAGGAAGGAATGAGGTGGGTAGCTAACTGTGTCATTGTAGCAAAGTATTTATAAACAAAAAAGTCTGATTTCTTAAGAATCCTTCATTTTTGTTCTATTATCTAGGCCTGGCATATTCCAACTTTCAAGGAGCTTTCCGTTTTGATTGGGTTATTTTTCCTAAAAACCTTTAGGCCTACCTATAAGGGTGTTTTCCTCCACTGTACTCACATCCTACAATACCCTGTACATTATGCCGTGAATCTATTCTACCACGTCCAGAAATCTGCTCCTTTAATTCTCTGTTCCCAACGCACTAGACAACCAGTTCTTTAGCCGTACCCATATCCTACCCATCTGTTCCTCTGGTGATGTAGAGGTTAACCTAGGCCCTGTAGACCCCAGTACCACACCTATTCCCCAGGCGCTATCATTTGTTGACTTCTGTAACCATAAAAGCCTTGGTTTCATGCATGTTAACATCAGAAGCCTCCTCCCTAAGTTTGTTTTATTCACTGCTTTAGTACACTCCGCCAACCATACTGTCCTAGCCGTGTCTGAATCCTGGCTTAGGAAGGCCACCAAAAATTCGGAAATTTCCATCCCCAACTACAAACGTTTCCGCCAAGATAGAACTGCCAAAGGGGGTGGAGTCACAATCTTCTGCAGATATAGTCTGCTGAGTTCTGTCATGCTATCCAGGTCTGTGCCCAAACAGTTCAAGCTTCTACTTTTATAACTCCACCATTCCAGAAATAAGTCTCTCACAGTTGCCGCTTGTTATAGACCCCCCCTCAGGCCCCAGCTGTGCCATGGACTCCATATGTCAATTGATTGCCCCCCATTTATCTTCAGAGTTCGTACTGTTAGATGACCTAAACTGGGATATGCTTAACACCCCGGACATCCTACAATCTAATCTAGATGCCATCAATCTCATACAAATTATTAAGGAACCTACCAGGTACAACCCTAGATCCGTAAATACGGGCACCCTCATAGATATCATCTTGACAAACCTGCCCTCTAAATACACCTCTGCTGTCTTCAACCAGGATCTCAGCGATCACTGCCTCATTGCCTGCATCCGTAATGGGTCCACTGTCAAACGACCACCCCTCATCACTGTCAAACGCTCCCTAAAACACTTCAGCGAGCAGTCCTTTCTAATCGACCTGGCCCGGGTATCCTGGAAGGATATTGACATCATCCTGTCAGTAGAAGATGCCTGGTTATTCTTTAAAAGTGCTTTCCTCACCATCTTAAATAAGCATGCCCCATTCAAAAAATGTAGAACTAAGAACAGATATACAGTTGAAGTTGGAAGTTTACATACACCTTAGTCAAATACATTTAAACTCAGTTTTTCCACAATTCCTGACATTTAATCCAAGTACAAATTCCCTGTTTTAGGTCAGTTAGGATCACCTCTTTATTTTAAGAATGTGAAATGTCAGAATAGTGGTGGAGAGTGATTTATTTCAGCTTTTATTTATTTCATCTCATTCCCAGTGGGTCAGAAGTTTAAATCCACTCAATTAATATTTGGTAGCATTGCCTTTTAAATTGTTTAACTTGGGTCAAACGTTTTGGGTAGCTTTCTACAAGCTTCCAACAATAAGTTGGGTGAATTTTGGCCCATTCCTCCTGACAGAGCTGGTGTAACTGAGTCAGGTTTGTAGGCCTCCTTGCTCACACACTTTTTCAGTTCTGCCCACAAATCTTCTATATGATTTAGGTCCGGGCTTTGTGATTGCCACTCCAATATCTTGACTTTGTTGTCCTTAAGCCATTTTGCCACAACTTTTTAAGTCTGCTTGGGATCATTGTCCATTTGGAAGACCCATTTGAGACCAAGCTTTAACTTCCTGACTGATGTTTTGAGATGTTGCTTCAATATATCACCTTATTTTTCCTACCTCATGATGCCATCTATTTTGTGAAGTGCACCAGCCCCTCCTGCGTCAAATCACCCCCACAACATGATTCTGCCACCCCCGTGCTTCACAGTTGGGATGTTGTTCTTTGGTTTGCAAGCCTCCCCCTTTTTCCTCCAAACATAGCAATGGTCATTATGGCCAAACAGTTCTATTTTTGTTTCATCAGACCAGAGGACATTTTTTTTTAAACGTTGTCCTCATGTGCAGTTGCAAACCGTAGCCTAGCTTTTTTTATGGTGGTTTTGGAGCAGTGGCTTCTTCCTTGCTGAGCGGCTTTTCAGGTTATGTCGATATGGGACCCGTTTTACTGTAGATACTTTTAGATACTTTTGTACCTGTATACTCCAGCATCTTCAAAATGTCCTTTGCTGCTGTTCTGGGATTGATTTGCACTTTTCGCACCAAAGTACGTTAATCTCTAGGAGACAGAACGCGTCTCCTTCCTGAGCGGTATGACGGCTGCGTGGTCCCATGGTGTTTATACTTGCATACTATTGTTTGTACAGATGAACATGGTACCTTCAGGCGTTTGGAAATTGCTCACAAGGATGATCAAGACTTGTGGAGGTCTGTAAAAATTAATTTAGATTTTCCCATGATGTCAAGATAAGAGGCACTGAGTTTGAAGGTAGGCCTTGAAATACATCTACATGTACACCTCAAATTGACTCAAATGATGTCAATAAACCTATTAGAAGCTTCTAAAGCCATGACATAATTTTCTTGAATTTTCCAAGCTGTTTAAAGGCACAGTCAATTTAGTGTATGTAAACTTCTGACCCACTGGAATTGTGATACAGTGAATTATAAGTGAAATAATCTGCCTGTAAACAATTGTTGGGAAACTGACTTGTCATGCACAAAGTAGATGTCCAAACCGACTTGCCAAAACTATAGTTTGTTAAAACCTCTCTAGGGTACGTGGGACAGTACGTCCCACCTGACCAATATTCAGGGAAATTGCAGAGCGCCAATTTCAGAAACAGAAATACTGATTATAAAAATTCAGAAAACATACAAGTGTTATACATAGGTTTAAAGATGAACTTCTTGTGAATCCAACCACGGTGTCAGATTTCAGAACGTTTGTTAGATAAAGTCTCTCTTTATATCCAAAAACCTCTGTTTTGTTCGCACGTTTTCTTCAGTAATCCACAGGCTCTAACGCAGTCACAGCAGGCAGACAAAAATCCCAATTGTATCTGTAAAGTTCATAGAAACATGTCAAACGATGTTTATATTCAATCCTCAGGTTGTTTTTAGCCTAAATAATCGATAATATTTAAACCGGACAATAACGTTGACAACATAAAAGGTAAACAAGAAAGGCGCACTCTCGGGATTGGACATGAAAAAGCTCTGTGACACTTTAGGATACAGTCATTCAGACTGATTTCCCTAATTTCACCAGAGGTGAAAATAGTGCCCCCTACCCTAGAGAAGTTTTAACAAGAAATTTGTGGAGTGGTTGAAAAACTAGTTTTAATGACTCCAACCTAAATGTATGTCAACTTCCGACTTCACTCCAGACTTGACTGCCCTTGACCAGTACAAAAACATCCTGTGGCGTACTGCATTAGCATCGAATAGTCCCCGCGATATGCAACTATCAGGGAAGTTAGGAACCAATATACACAGTCAGTTAGGAAAGCAAAGGTTAGCTTTTTCAAACAGAGATTTGCATCCTGTAGCACAATTTCCAAAAGGTTTTGGAGCACCTCCTCCCAGCTGCCCACTGCACTGAGGCTAAGAAACACTGTCGCCACCAATAAATTTACGATAATCGATATTTTCAATAAGCATTTTCCTACGGCTGGCCATGCTTTCCACCTGGCTACCCCTAACCCGGCCAACAACTCTGCACCCCCCTGCAGCAACTTCCCCAAGCCCCCCCCCCCCCCCGCTTCTCCTTCACCCAAATCCAGATAGCTGATGTTCTGAAAGAGCTGCAAGATCTGGACCCTCTCTTTCTAAAATTATTGCAACCCCTATTACTATCCTGTTCAACCTCGCTTTCGTATCGTCTGAGATCCCCAAAGATTGGAAAGCTGCCGCTGTCATCCCCCTCTTCAAAGAGAAACTCTAGACCCAAACTGTTATAGACCTATATCCATCCTGCCCTGCCTTTTCTAAAGTCTTCGAAAGCCAAGTTAACAAACAGATCACCGACCATTTCAAATCCCACCGTACCTTCTCCGCTATGCAATCTAGTTTCCGAGCTGGTCATGGGTGCACCTCAGCCACGTTCAAGGTCCTAAACGATATCATAACCACCATCGATTAACTCTGTCAATCACCGCATTCTTATCGGCAGACTCAATAGCCTTGGTTTCTCAAATGACTGCCTCGCCTGGTTCACCAACTACTTCTCAGATAGTTCAGTGTGTCAAATTGGAGGGCCTCTTGTCCAGACCTCTGGCAGTCTACATGGGGGTGCCACAGAGTTAAATTCTCGGGCCGACTCTTTTCTCTGTATTTTTCAATGATGTCGCTTTTGCTGCTTGTGATTCTCTGATCCACCTCTATGAAGACGACACCATTCTGTATTCTTCTTGCCCTTCTTTCGACACTGTGTTAACAAACCTCCAGGGGAGCTTCAATGCCATACAACACTCCTTCCGTGGCCTCCAACTGCTCTTAAATGCTAGTAAAACTAAATGCATGCTCTTCAACCGATTACTTGCAGCACCCTCCCACCTGTCTAGCATCACTACTCTGCACGGTTCTGACTTAGAATATGTGGACATCTACAAATACCTAGGTGTCTGGATAGACTGTAAACTCTCCTTCCAGACTCACATTAAGCACCTCCAATCCAGAATTAAACCTCGGATCTGCTTCCTATTTCGCAACAAAGCCTCCTTCACTCATGCTGCCAAACATACCCTCGTAAAACTGACTATCCTGCTTATCCTTGACTTCGGTGATGTCATTTACAAAATAGCTTCCAGCACTCTACTCAGCAAATCACAGTGACATCCAGTTTTTCACCAATGCCCCATATACTACCTACAACTGCGATCTGTATGCTCTCGTTGGCTGGCCCTGACTTCATATTCGCCGCTAAACCCACTGGCTCCAGGTCAGCAAGTCTTTGCTAGGTTAAGCCCCACCTTATCTCAGCTCACTGGTCACCATAGCAACACCCACCCATAGCACACACTCCAGCAGGTATATTTCACTGGTCGTCCCCAAAGCCAGCTCCTTCTTTGGCCGCCTTTCTTTCCAGTTCTCTGCTGCCAATGACAGGGACGAATTTCAAAAATCACTGAAGCTGGAGACTCATATCTCCCTCTCTAACTATAAGTGTCAGCTGTCAGAGCAGCTTACCGATCACTGCACCTGTACACAGCCCATCTTCTAAAAAGCCCACCCAACTACCTCATCCCTATATTGTTATTTATTTTTGCTCTTTTACACCAGTGTCTCTACTTGCACATCATCTGCACATCTATCACTCTAGTGTTAATGCTAAATTGTATTTTTTTCACCTCTATGGCCTATTTATTGCCTTAACTCCCTAATCTTACTACATTTGCACACACTGTATATATACTTTTCTATTGTGTGATTGACTGTATGTTTGTTTATCCCATGTGTAACTCTGTGTTGTTTTTGATCGCACTGCTTTGCGATTAGCATCCCCGGTGGCTCTGCAAGCATGGAGAGGATATTCTCCGCTGCTGGCCTGCCCCCCAGACACCATCACATGAGCCTGAATTCATTTCTCAAAATAAATTCAAAGGCACTGTAGACTGAGTTTAATAAGGCATTTTACGTTAATCCCAGCCTATATACACAATTTATAGACTAATGATTGAATACAACTAAATGTTGTTTAAATGCTGAGCGCTTAATGTCCCTGACTTCCTACCAGCCTAGTGTGTCACACTCGCGAATGCTTCACAATGTATTTCTTTGTAGGCTATAGCCTCAATAATATAGCCTAAATAATTCATTTCTGTTCCTTCTTAGGCTCCTGACCTATTTTGAGTTTTTATATGCTGTTTAATGTGACGTGTTTGAAATGATGAGCGCTTCTTACCTTCACCTTCTCGTGTTTTATTCAAATACTTTTCATTCATATCATATGGTTTAGTTTCAATACTTAAAAACCAAATGGTAGGTCCAGGTAGTCACAAAAATAGATGGTTGTTTGTTAAATTGTGATTTTAATGAATGGAGCGTCAATATGTTTTTCCTGTGAGTGCTGAGCGGTTGAAAAGGACGTGGAGCCCCGGCCCTACCGCTCGATGAGCAGGATTTCCGACCGCTCAACTGCCCACATAATCTTACTGGGATATTATTCCATCTAATGAGATCGGATTTAATTGATTTGAGCGTTCTGTTAAAGTTTGTGCCAATGGTTTTTTCTAAGGGAGGAAATATTCTACTACTACTATTCTACTAATATCTACTACAAAGTATTTAAAATGGGAACAATTGGGATTTCATAAGTAGAGATGGAGTCCTCACTCAGGGTCTTGAAGCAGTAGGGCTGATTTGGTTAGATTCATTTTATAACTTGAGATGTCGTTGAATTTTTCTATGATCATCAATGTGTTTTAGATATAGTAAAATATCTTCTGCATGTAATGATCTCTTCCCCCCAAATTAACCTTTGTGAATGGCTCTGTTAATCATTTCGAGCAACCGTACACTTAATTGATTCCAAATCTTTAAATAGGAGGAATACCCATCCCATCCCATTTTAGTTATGCTCTCCAATGCTCTTTTGAGTTCATTGAGAGAGATTTGGGCTCCCAGCGAGGTGGCTTCTGTTGAGAGATGAAGTTCTTAGTCTGGTTTTGATGTTGATTTACTATCAGAGGTGTACAGTTCTTTATAATCAGATTAATTTGGGTTCTGATAGTAACTCCTCTCTTTCAGATGTAATTTCTGCTAAATCAGCTAATTGATCATTACTGCGTACCTTGTTGGCCAGTAAACGACAAAGACGATTGATTACCATGGAAGTCTTACTCGATGGTTGGCAAATTCTGCTCTCTGTCTTATCAATAAATGATGTTCTGTCTTGACTTTGGAAAGAGTAATAGCTACCTGGAATGAAAAGTGTTTGTTGAAAACACTAATGCAGTGAACAACATTTCCAATTCTGACACCTTTTTAATTGTGATTTATTCAACCCAGATGAAAATGCAGTTGTATTATTTTTAATCAAACCTTTGGTTGCATCCCATAGAATCCGGGGGTCATCGACTGAATTTTTATTGATGAATTAATTTAGTTTAAATTTCTAATTGATCACAGAATGTATGATTTTGTAGTAATGAAACGTCAAAACACCATATATCGAATTTCTATTTTCTTGATTAAGGAAAGTAGAGTTGTAGATAATAGTATGAAATCGATTGAGGAGAATGTTTTCTGCTTGTTTGAGTAGAAAGTGAACTCTCTTGCTTTCGGATTATGCGCTCGGATTATGCGCTAGGTTATATGCTGGAGAACCTTGGTTGCGTGTGTGGCTTGTTGTTGGTCTTATTAGATTTGTCTTGCATGTCCAAAATAGCATTCATGTCTGTCCCAAAAAAACGATGGAATTGAGTTAATTTTAACAATATGCTGTTCAGTGAATCAGTACACATTAATAAAGGAAATTTGACTTCCACTATGGATACATTTAAGGAAAGGGATTCTGCCTTCTTGGTCTTCGCCTTCACCCAAGTTGGTGATTTTGAGTCTCTCTTGTATCATTATGAATAATTAATAATAATAATATATATATATATATATATATATATATATATATATATATATATATATATATATATATATATATATATATATATATATATATGTGTGTTTTTTTACAAATGAAAAGCTAAAATGAAATGTCAATAAGTATTAAGCCCCTTTGTTATGGCAAGCCTAAATAGGTTAATGAGTGAAAATGTGCTTAACAAGTCACATAATAAATTCCATTGACTCACTCTGTGTTCAATAATAGTGTTTAACATGATTTTTGAATGACTACCTCATCCCTGTACTCCACACATACAGATAATTGTAAGGTCCCTCAGTCGAGCAGTGAATTTGAAACCGAAAAGACCAGTGAGGTTTTCCAATGCCTCGCAAAGAAGGGCACCTATTGTTAGAAGGGTAAAAATATAAAAATGCAGACATTGAATATCCCTTTGAGCATGGTGACATTATTAATTACATTTTTGGTGGTTTATCAATAAACACTGTCACTACAAAGATACAAGTGTCCTTCCTAACTCAGTCGCTGGAGAGGATGGAAACCACTCAGGGATTTCACCATAAGGCCAATGGTGACTTTTTAAAAACGGTTACAGAGTTTAATGGCTGTGATAACTGAGGATGGATCAACAACATTGTAGTAACTCCAAAATACTAACCTAATTGACAGAGTGGAGAGAAGGAAGCCTGTACAGAATACAAATGTTCCAAACCCTGCTTGCAAAAAGGCACTGAAGTAATACTGCAAAGAAATTAACTTTATGTCCTGGAAACAGTGAGTTTGGGGCAAATACAACACATCCCTGAGTACCACTCTTTATATTTTCACGCATGGTGGTGGGTGCATCATGTAATGGGTATGCTTTTCATCGGCAAGGACTAGGGAGTTGATTTTAGGATAAAAATGTATGGAATAGAGCTGAGCACAGCCTAAATCCTAGAGGAAAACCTGGTTCAGTCTGCTATTCAACAGACACTGGGAGACAAATTCACCTTTTCAGCAGGACAATAACTTAAAACACAAGGCCAAATATACACTGGAGTTGCTAAACAAGATGACATTGAATGTTTCTGAGTGGCCGAGTTACAGTTTTGACTTAAATCAATCTTAAATCTATGGCAAGACTTGAAAATGGCTGTCTAGCAATGATCAACAACCAACTTGACAGAGCTTGAAGAATTAAAAAAAAAATAATGTGCAAATATTGCACAATACAGGTGTGCAAAGCTCCCAGAAAGACTCACAGCTGTAATCACTGCCAAAGGAGATTCTAACATGTGTAGACTCAGTGGTGTGAATACTTATGTAAATGAAATGTTTATGTATATAATTTGCAATACATGTCTAAAAACACATGTTTTAATCTTCCTCACTATTGTGTGTAGTGAGGAAGGGGAAAAAAGATTTAATCCCATTATGAATCGAGGCTGCAACACAACAAAAATGTGGAATAAGTCAAGGGGTATGAATACTTTCCTGAAGGCACTGATATAAGCTCATTGATGTGTAACAAAAAAGCAGGAACCGCAGGGAAACTCATCCATTGGTCGTTCCCCATCAAGAAGACCCTACTTGTAAATCCCTCTTTCCCTCAAAGAAAGAAAGTACGTACTGCTGGGCCTTTTTCAGGTGAATGTTTCTGGGTTGAAATATTTGCATTACACTGGAATGTTTAATGGCTAAATAAGGAAAAGTGGGGCAATTATTTGACCCCTTTTTGAAAACACACACACCCTCCACTGATCTGAGGAGGGGGCCTCTGCCTGAGTGCCCAGGACTGATCTCCAGAGGTCAGGGGCCAGGGGTCTGCATTGTTGGAGCATCTGGCTCCAGGGGGAGATACATGAGGATTTAGCTGTGACCACCCAGTGAAAGGGACAAGTGGGAGAGAAGAAATATATATATATATATATAATTTTATTTAATCAAGTAAGTTGACTGAGAACACATTCTCATTTATAGCAACGACCTGGGGAATAGTGGCAGGGAAGAGGAGGGGGATGAATGAGACAATTGTAAACTGGGGATGATTAGGTGGCCATGATGGTATGAGTGCCAGATTGGGAATTTAGCCAGGACATCCGTTTAACATCCCATCCAAAAGACGGCACCCATACGCAGGGCAATGTCCCCAATCACTGCCTTGGAGCATTGGGATATTTGTCTTTTAGACCAAAGGAAAGGGTGCCTCCTATTGGCCCTCCAACACCACTTCCAGCAGCATCTGGTCTCCATCCAGGGACCAACCAGGACCAACCCTGCTTAGCTTCAGAAGCAAGCCAGCAGTAGGATGCAGGGTAGTATGCTGCTGAAGTAGTCCTCCGTTGTCAATGACATATATTTTTTAGCATCATGATTCCTGTAATAAAGGTGTCTTTCCTGATGCTTTACCTGACTTCTTTTTTTTTTTTTGCTAGGCCAGGCTGATGTAATGAGCGAGCCTCTTACGCTCTTCCCCCTTGTGTATAATATTTCAAAATGCAATTGCGGGGAAAAAACTACTTTGGAACTACTTTTCCATATTAAAGAGAAGTCTCTGCTTTCCGTGGGTATAATTTGTATTTCTCAATTATAATTTTTTTATTGAGCTCCATGCACACTGTTTTACAATGAAGATACCTGATATGGCTTTGAAATACGGAGAGCACGAAATTGCACATCAGCCATCGCAAGTGCCCAGGCCTGATCTCCAGAGGTCAGGAGCCAGGGGTCCTGCATTGTTGGAGCATCTGACTCCAGAGGGAGATGCTTGAGGATTTAGCTGTGACCAGTTTCACACCAAGTGGGGGGGGGAGTAGAATCCTCAGTCGTTAATTGCATATATTCAAGGTTCATTTGTCGCTAGACCATATAGGAATGTCTTGTTTGCACATTTACAAAATGTATCAAATCGTTATAAATTTATTTTATTTAACCTTTTATTTAACCAGGCGGGCCAGTTAAGTTGTCATTTACAACTGCGACCTGGACAAGATAAAGCAAAGCAGTGTGATCAAAAACAACAAGACAGAGTTGCACATAAACAAACCGTACAGTCAATAACACAATAGAAAAATCTATGTACAGCGTGTGCAAATGTAGGGAGGTAAGGCAATAAATAGGCCATAGAGGTGAAATAATTACAATTGAACATTAACACTGGAGTGATAGATGTGCAGATGATGATGTGCAAGTAGAGATACTGGGGTGCAAGAGGATAAATAAAATGTGGATGAGATAGTTGGGTGGGCTATTTACAGATTGGCTGTGTACAGGTACAGTGATCAGTAAGCTGCTCTGACAGCTGACGCTTAAAGTTAGAGAGGGAGATATTAGACTCCAGCTTCAGTGATTTTTGCAAATTGTTCCAATCATTGGCAGCAGAGAACTGGAAGGAAAGGCGGCCAAAGAAGGAGCTGGCTTTGGGGACGACCAGTGAAATATACCTGCTGGAGCACGTGCTATGGGTGGGTGTTGCTATGGTGACCAGTGAGCTAAGGTGGGGCTTTACCTAGCAAAGACTTATAGATGACCTGGAGCCAGTGGGTCTGGCAACGAATATGTAGCGAGGGCCAGCCAACGAGAGCATACAGGACGCAGTGGTGGGTAGTATATGGGGCATTGGTGACAAAACGGATGGCACTGTGATAGACTACATCCAGTTTTCTGAGTAGAGTGTTGGAGGCTATTTTATAAATGACATCATGGATCGGTAGGATAGTCAGTTTTACGAGGGTATACTTATTTTCCATCATAATTTGCAAATAAATTCATTAAAGATCCTACAATGTGATTTTCTGGATTTTATTTTCTCATTTTGTCTGTCATAGTTGATGTGTACCTATGATGAAAATTACAGGCCTCTTGCTGCAGGGGGGTGCAGAGCTGTTGGCCCGGTTAGGGGTAGCCAGGTGGAAAGCATGGCCAGCGGTAGAAAAATGCTTATTGAAATGATCGATTATCGTAGATTTATCGGTGGAGACCGTGTTTCGTAGCCTCAGTGCAGTGGGCAGCTGGGAGGAGGTGCTCTTGTTCTCCATGGACTTTAGTGTCTCAACTTTTTGGAATTATTCCTACAGGATGCAAATTTCTGTTTGAAAAATCTAGCCTTAGCTTTCCTAACTGTCTGAGTATATTGGTTTCTGACTTCCCTGAAAAGTTGCATATCGCGGGAGTTATTCGATGCTAATGCAGAACGCCACAGGATGATTTTGTGCTGGTCAAGGGCAGTCAAGTCTGGAGTGAACCAAGGGCTATATCTGTTCTTAGTTCTACATTGGGGCATGCTTTTAATGAGGCATGCTTATTTTTGTTTGAATAGAATGTGTATTATTTAAGCAATAAGGCTCGAGGGGATGTAGTATTTGTCCAATATACCACGGCTAAGGGCTGTTCTTACGTACGACGCAACGCAGAGTGCCTGGATACTGCCCTTAGCCGGTGAATGTTGACAATATACCGCAAATCCCGGAGGTGCCTTATTGCTATTGGAAACTGCTTACCAATGTAGTTAGAGCAGTAAAAATACCCATAATATACGGTCTGATTATACTACGGCTTTCAACCAATCAACATTTAGGCCTCGAAAAACCCAGTTTTATTATAAGTTATGAATTATACATCTATAAGCACTCTTCACAAACAAATTCACTCCATCTACAAAATGTGTTCAATTTTCACTCACCGTAACACCATCTCCCCTCCAGGTAAGTTTGAAGAGAAGGAGGACCGTGTACCAAAGCTGGAGCAGCTAAACTCTCTGGGCTTCATGTGTAGCCTGAACCTGTCACTGAGCAGGAAGGACCTGGTAAAGATGGAGCTGCTCCTCTTAGAGACGTTTGGCTGGAACCTGTGTATGCCCACGCCTGCACACTTCATAGACTACTACCTCCATGCCGCTGTACAGGAGGGAGAACTGCACAACGGCTGGCCCCTCTCCTCCCTCAGTAAGACCAAAGCCTTCATGGACAAGTACACACACTACTTCCTGGAAGTCTCACTGCAAGGTGAGGATGAGATTGTGGCAGTCATGACATTTTGTCCGCTGGTTATTGTCATGCAAAAGACTGCCGGTCTCACGGTTGTTGACCGTTAATTAACAGACATGTTTAGCATTTCCACGTATACAAGCCACTGCTGTGCACCGTTGGAATATCCACATTTAAAAAAAAGTATATATCAATTCAATATACACCCTCACATTAAATCCATTATTTGTTTTAGGCAGATCTGAAAGAACATTATGATACGAAGCAAATGTATTGAAGAATAGAATAAGAGTTGGCCTACTGTAGGCCTATGTTATCTGGCAATGCTCAATGTTGTGTTCATTTAGCTGACAAGATATACTTACAAGTCCCGTTCCATGACTTTATATGATTTTATAGTAAGAAGAATATAATTGAACTTAGCTGAATAAAATAGAAAGGATATTTTTCCAATTTCGGAGTGAGGGTGCATATGAAGTGGCTATGTTGAGCGTAAAAGTGATCATTCGAAACGGGTCCGATACCCTAGATTTTAGAGTTATTTGGCAACTTCAGTTGTGAATGATAGATCCCTTAGAATGCCTTCGAAATCAAAACGTATATGGGCTGCATGATGCGACTGTAGGATGTTGATGATTTGAGAAAGTCGGCAAAAAAAAAAAAAAAAAGAGCTGTGTTCCTTGCCTCAGGCTTCACACACTGTTCTCTCATTAAGTGATCATATTTTCACCTGTCAGACTATTCTCAATTTAATCTTGTCTTTACTAATATGCAAAAAATAAAAAAATAAAGCTGAGAAATACGTATAGTAGCAACTGGGATCCTCCAATTTTTTGTGGGAACCATCAAAACTCTGCTTTCACACAGGATTATAGAAATGTCTGGGCTTATAAGAAAACATTTCACTCCATGCATCATCCACTGTTTTGAGGAGCACTCTCTCACTGCGCGACAGATGATATTTCACCCAAACTCTGTATGCCATGGGCTCTCCAACCCTGTTCCTGCAGCTACCCAGAGCTTAATTTGGGAAACCAAGTGAAATATGTTCGGGAACATCGATAGTAACATCTTTTCACAACATATTTCATTAAACGTTTGACAGGCCCTTTGTGTGCTCGTATAGGCTAGCTAGACCAATTATTTACCAAAGACACATCAGTTGTATGTTTTTCTGCCATGTGTAATATGCGTAGTATGCGGTAGGCTATGTAGGGTATAATGGCACAATCAATATTTTAATTCAGTTTTTTTGTTCGGGCTTGGGCTCATATATAGGCCTATGCATAAGCTTTAATATACATCTGGGTGTTTGAATGAATCATCACCTTAGAAAGCGCTGTCCATTTCGTTGTGTTAGGCTTTGAAACAACATCCACATCGACCATGTTTTTCCACTCAGTTTCAACCTGTTGTTGAACTTCTTTCCTCAAATTGATCATCACAATACGGTCACCGCAACAGCCCTGATTAGGAGTGCCCAAGAATGGAAGTCCATAAAGTGACTGCAGTGGGTGGTCTAATGGGCAAGACAGTTGCTCTCTATGGTGGGGCCATTCGTTGTTGAGTAAATGAGTGAGACTGATGATCTCTGTGTTTGTGCGTCTCAGACCATGCCTTCCTCGGCTTCCGACCGTCCCAGGTGGCGGCAGCCTGCATTGCGGCGTCCCGCATCTGTCTCCAGATCACCCCAAGCTGGACCACCGTTCTCCACCTGCTCACCGGATACTCCTGGGAGTCCCTCACCCCGTGCATCGAGCTCATGCTGCTGTAAGACTCCACTACTGCTTTACATAATGTGCTGTACACACACATTAATCTGGTCATTAGTCGGATTCCGACTCATCTGTTTTGAGTTTACACTTCATCAGGTAGTGAAGAAGCACCAATTGAATTAGGGCTATGTATAATATTTGTGCACATAAAGAGGAAGGCCAATTCATCTCTATTAAACAAAACATTCTGAAAGTTCTGGAGTCCTGTTTTGACATTCTATATGTCATCTATTGTGAATTACTTTATAATGACTTTACATGATGATGACTAAAATGTATTCTGTTGTGTGACGCTGCTCAAACTTTTTGTTGTTGGGTGCCACCAACTGCAGAAGTTGGGAAAATGTTAGTCTGGAGCCCTGAACAGGCAAAACATTTTGCTACGGAATCTGACTAATGAATACACCCCATGTTTACTGACATCTGCTTACACTTAGTTTATCCTCTGCCATTTCTAAACTGTGTAGTTGTATGCTTCCCATGTATGTCCCTTTCCTCCATTTTAATGCAATTTGAGGTTGAAGTTCTACAGCTTTTTCATACTGTCATTAGCGTTGACCCTTAGTTATTACCTCTGTATGTTGTTTATGTCCATCAGCTAAACGTCATTAAGTTGTCATTTTCACTGTTTTTCTCCCTCTAGTGCCCATGACAACGATGTGAAACAAGCCAACAAATCCAAGTCCAACTCTCTGTCTGTCCAGAGTCCTCTCCAACCCCAGGCCCTTCCCTCAACCTCCACGGTCTCTGTCTCCACCATGAAACAGCCCTTGTCTACCTCTCAGCAGCTGCTCTTCCAGACAGGTGGATACCAGCAGCAGCTCACCCAGCACTCTACTCCCCTTTCCCAGCTGCACATGCTAGGTGAGTCCCAGACTCTGGGCCCTGTCGGGTCTCGCGACTACCTCCAGGCCCACCAGAGAGGGCTCCTCTCAGGGTCGGTTTCTCAGGGAGTCTTCTCCTCCTACCCCAGCTTAGCCTCAGGGCTGCGCTCCTCCCTGCCCCTGCAGGGACCCATCTCCATGCAAGTGGCTCTAGCTGCAGAGCCCCGTCACTGCCTCCCCCTGTCGTACGGGGGAGGCTACCTGGGCTCCCATCACACCTACACAGCAGGCTGCTTCGACAGGTGACGCCAGGAGAGGGAGGACAAACAGAACCTGGGGCAGTCAGTGTCTTCCTCCATCCATTCTGACCTCATCCACTGGGGACAAAGGAAACCAAAACAAAGAAGCAATGTCAATGCAGATGTTGCTGAGGTCATAATATTGACCTAACAAAAGCCCTACCTATTTGAAATGAGACACTTTGTGATGAGCTGATTACATACAGTACATACTGTTCCCTTCACGTGACTGCTTGCTCTATACTGAGACTGTGAGGCTGGTTTAGCCACTGTGATTCTGCTATCAACTGTGGTTGTGTGGAGCCCCTGCTTCCAAATCAGTTCTCTCAATGTGGGACTGCTGTTTTTTTTATATACTATTATCTTTCAATGCTGCTGCTTTAAACAAAATTATGACTTTATGATCAGTGGAAAGTGGTCTGTCCCTTGGTATTATTTACATTATATCATTTCACGGTTTGAAGTATTACTTGAAAGAATATGTATTTAAACAGCTGTGTAAATGAATTTCTTTTTTGATGTTGTGTTTTCTTTGTTTTTACCCAGTAGAAAAAAGAGTGTGTATTGTAATGTAGGAGATGCCTTGCTATGATTTCTGGTCCATCTTTGGCCTTGGCTGGTGTAGAGTAGTCTCAATCTTGTTTTGCCTTTCTGGTGCCCCTGGAAGCAGATGGAGCCATGGTTCCCAGGGGAACAGCCACATCCATCCTCTCAGCACATCAAACCACAGGGGAAGAAGTGATGCTTTACTAGCTAGTCCCCAGGGGGGCAAAGCCATGCTTTCTCCTCAGTTAATGTAAATTCTCCTGACTGGTACCATTTCATCTGTATGTCTGACTGAAACCCATGACAGTCACACAACCCTCACTGGAACAGCTACTGTTGCTGTCCTTGTCACAAGGACCTTGAGCAGTTAATGACACCAGGATCACGTTGGGAAGGCTTCTGTACAGGATAGCTTGTAGTTCAGTACCGCTGACATTCTCATCTGGTCATACTACTACTGATGTCCTACCTCACTCTCCAGGGGGGTTGCTATTTGTGTAGTTTTACTGTAATTTACTGTACCTGTAAAATGGACCATGCTTGATCAGATGTAAAGAGTGCCACCAAACATTTATCCTATAAAATTAACAAAAGTATAGTTGACCTTTAAAGCTGGGACCCTTAAGGGTGAAACTGCCACATCACCCCCCCCCCCCCCCCCCCCCCATTGCACGTGCAATAGAACAGCTGTATAAAGTGCATTCGGAAAGTATTCACAACCCTTGACTTTGTCCACATTTTGTTACGTTAGTCTTATTCTAAAATGAATTGAAAAATAAATCGATCTATACACAATACCCCATAATGACAAAGCAAAAACAAAATCCAATAAAAAACTGAAATACTTTATTTGCACAAGTATTCGAACCCTTTCCTATGAGACTGGAAATTGACCTCGGGTGCATCCTGTTTCCATTGATCATCCTTGATATTTCAACAACTTGATTGGACATGATTTGGTAAGGCACACATCTGTGTATATAAGGTCCCACAGTTGACAATGCATGTCAGAGCAAAAACCAAGCCATGAGGTCCAAGGAATTGTCCGTAGAGCTCAGACAGGATTGTGTCAAGGCACAGATCTGGGGAAGGGTAACAAAACATTTCTGCAGTGTTGAAGGTCCCCAAGAACACATTGGCCTCCATCATTCTTAAATGGAAGAAGTGGGGAACCACCAAGACTACCTAGAGCTCAATCAATCAAATGTATAGAGCCCTTCTTACATCAGCTGATGTCACAAAGTGCAGTACAGAAACCCAGCCTAAAACCCCAAACAGCAAGCAATGTAGGTGTAGAAGCACGGTGGCTAGGAAAAACTCCCTAGAAAGACCAGAACCTAGGAAGAAACCTAGAGAGGAACCAGGCTACGAGGGGTGGCCAGTCCTCTTCTGGCTGTGCTGGGTGGAGATTATAACAGAACATGGCCAAGATGTTCAAATGTTCATAGATGACCAGCAGGGTCAAATAATAATAATCACAGTGGTTGTCGAGGGTGCAGCAAGTCAACACCTCAGGAGTAAATGTCAGTTGTCTTTTCATATACGATCATTGAGTATCTCTACCGCTCCTGCTGTCTCTAGAGAGTTGAAAACCGCAGGTCTGGGACAGGTAGCACGTCCGGTGAACATGTCAGGGTTCCATAGCTGCAGGCAGAAGAGTTGAAACTGGAGCAGCAGCACGGCCAGGTGGACTGGGGACAGCAAGGAGTCATCAGGCCAGGTAGTCCTGAGGCATGGCCCTAGGGCTCAGGTCCTCAGAAAGAGAGAAAGAGAGAGAATTAGACAGAGCATACTTAAATTCACACAGAACACCGGATAAGACAGGAGAAATACTCCAGATATAACAGACTGACCCTAGCCCCCGACACACAAACTACTGCAGCATAAATACTGGAGGCTGAGATAGGTCGGGTCGGGAGGACACTGGCCCCGTCCGACGATACCCCGGACAGGGCCAAACAGGCAGGATACAACCCCACCCACTTTGCCAAAGCACAGCCCCCATACCATTAGAGGGATATCTTCAACCACCAACTTACCATCCTGAGACAAGGCCGAGTATAGCCCACGAAGATCTCCGCTACAGCACAACCCAAGGTGGGGGGGGCACTCAACTCACTCAAGTGACACACCCCTCCTGGGGACGGCATGGAAGAGCACCAGTAAGCCAGTAACTCAGCCCCTGTAATAGGGTTAGAGGCAGAGAGTCCCAGTGGAGAGAGGGGAGCCGGCCAGGCAGAGACAGCAAGGGCGGTTCTTTGCTGGCCTCCCAGCCAAACTGAGCAATCGTTGGAGAAGGGCCTTGGTCAGGGAGGTGACCAACAAATTGAAGGTCACTCTGGCAGAGCTCCAGAGTTCCTCTGTAGAGATGGGAGAACTTTCCAGAAGGACAACCATCTCTGCAGCACTCCACCAACCAGGTCTTTATAGGCACTCCTCAGTAAAATGCACATAACAGCCCGCTTGGAGTTTGCCAAAAGGCACCTAAAGACTTTCAGACCATGAGAAACAAGATTCTCTGGTCTGATGAAACCAAGATTGAACTCTTTGGCCTGAATGCTAAGCGTCACATCTGGAGGAAACCTAGTACCATTCCTATGGTGAATCATAGTGGTGGCAGCATCATGCTGTGTGGATGTTTTTCAGAAGCAGTGACTGGGAGACTAGTTAGGATCAAGGGAAAGATGAATGGAGCAAAGTACAGAGAGATCCTTGATGAAAACCTGCTCCAGAGCACTCAGGACCTTCGACTGGGGGCGAAGGTTCACCTTCCAACAGGATAACGACCCTAAGCACACAGCCTAGACAATGCAGGAGTGGCTTCGGGACAAGTCTCTGAATGTCCTTGTGGCCCAGTCAGAGCCTGGACTTGAACCTGATCGATTGTGTCTGGAGAGACCTGAAAATAGCTGTGCGGCGACGCTCTCAATCCAACTTGACAGACCTTGAGAGGATCTGCAGAGAATAATGGGAGGAACTCCACAAATGCAGGTGTGCCAAGCTTGTAACGTCATACCCAAGACTCAAGGCTGCAATCACTGCGAAAGGTGCTTCAACAAAGTACTGAGTAAAGGGTCTGAATACTTATGTAAATGTGATATTTCAGTTAATTTTTTGTCAATTTAAAAAATATTTTAAAAAGCTGTTATTGCTTTGTCATTATGGAGTATTGTTTGTAAATTGATGAGGGAAAAAATTAACAATTTAATCAATTTTAGAATAAGGTTGTAACGTAACAAAATGTAGAAAAAAGGGAGTTGAAGACTTTCCAAATGCACTATTGTTTTGATACGTAACATACCCCCAGTGCTCAACTCTGCTTGTCAACAGAACAAAAACAATAGTGGCCGTGGGGCAGACATTGGCGTTGTTTCCCATTACTGCCGATTCCATCCTTAGGCTGTTTTCTGATTAATGGTTACCTTGGATACAACCCACTGAATGTCAGTAGGAATATTTAAAACATTAAAGAACAGAAGTTAAGTAACTAAGAGAGTGTACAGTCGTGGCCAAAAGTTTTGAGAATGACACAAATATTAATTTTCACAAAGTCTGCTGCCTTAGTTTGTATGATGGGATGGCAATTTGCATGTACTCAAATGTTATGAAGAGTGATCAGATGAATTGCAATTAGTTGCAAAGTCCCTCTTTGCCATGCAAATGAACTGAATCCCCCAAAAAACATTTCCTCTGCATTTCGGCCCTGCCACAAAAGGACCAGCTGACATCATGTCAGTGATTCTCTCGACAACACAGGTGTGAGTGTTGACGAGGACAAGGCTGGAGATCACTCTGTCATGCTGATTGAGTTCGAATAACAGACTGGAAGCTTCAAAAGGAGGGTGGTGCTTGGGATCATTGTTCTTCCTCTGTCAATCATGGTTACCTGCAAGGAAACACGTGCCGTCATCATTGCTTTGCACAAAAAAGGGCTTCACAGTGAAAGATTGCACCTAAATCAACCATTTATTGGATCATCAAGAACTTCAAGGAGAGCGGTTCAATTGTTGTGAAGAAGACTTCAGGGCGCCCAAGAAAGTCCAGCAAGCGCCAGGACTGTCTCATAAAGTTGATTCAGCTGTGGGATCAGGGCACCACCAGTACAGAGCCTGCTCAGGAATGGCAGCAGGCAGGTGTGAGTGCATCTGCACGCACAGTGAAGCGAAGACTTTTGGAGGATGGCCTGGTGTCAAAGAAGGGCAGCAAACAAGCCACTTCTCTCCAGGAAAAACATCATCATGATATTCTGCAAAACGTACAGGGATTGGACTGCTGAGGACTGGGGTAAAGTCATTTTCTCTGATGAATCCCCTTTCCGATTGTTTGGGGCATCCGGATAAAAGCTTGTCCGGAGAAGACAAGGTGAGCGCTACCATCAGTCCTGTGTCATGCCAACAGTAAAGCATCCTGAGACCATTCATGTGTGGGATCGCTTCTCAGCCAAGAGAGTGGGCTCACTCACAATTTTGCTGAAGAACACAGCCATGAATAAAGAATGGTACCAACACGTCATCCGAGAGCAACTTCTCCCAACCATCCAGGAACAGTTTGGTGACGAACAATCCCTTTTCCAGCATGATGGAGCACCTTGCCATAAGGCAAAAGTGATAACTAAGTGGCTCGGGGAACAAAACATCCCCAGATTTTAATCCCATTGAGAACTTGTGGTCAATCCTCAAGAGGCGGGTGGACAAACAAAACCCCACAAATTCTGACAAACTCCAAGCATTGATTGTGCAAGAATGGGCTGCCATCAGTGGCCCAGAAGTTAATTGACAGCATGCCAGGGCGGATTGCAGAGATCTTGAAAAAGAAGGGTCAACACTGCAAATATTGACTCTTTACATCAACTTCATGTAATTGTCAATAAATAAAAGCCTTTGGCACTAATGAAATGCTTGTAATTATACTTCAGTATTCCATAGTAACATCTGACAAAAATATCTAAATATCCCACTGAAGCAGCAAACTTTGTGAATATTAATATTTGTGTCATTCTCAAAACTTTTGGCCACGACTGTATTACTCGGGCTTATATGGAATATGAGCTTGATGTCTGTGTCATGAGTCATGATGCTGCCTTGACGTCTAAATCCAGGCTGGCCAGACATGTTGTTACCGATGGCCAAGTACATGTGGGTCCAGTACCCGGAATAGCTCAGGTTTGATGGACTAATTAAATATTTTCCACTGAACACATCCTAACCACGATGCCTATCTGCTTCCCCTACTGCTTACAGAGGGCATGAAGAGGCCATGGCCCTGTCGTCTACTGGGTCTCCGATAACAAAACCATCCTCTTGCATACCTTAACTTTTACCTACCTCAATATGTAGTGATACCTATGTTTATTATTTGCTACTTTTTCATTAGATCAAATGTATGTACATTTAGCTGACTTTAATATTTGATGTACACATTTAATCATTTTTTGGCCAGTTCTTTTTTTTCTCCGAAACGTTTTTTCCCCTCCTCACAGTATCTGCACATGTGCACGGGTTTGCTTCACACTGTTACAGCGTGTTAGCTACGGGACCAAAACAGCAGAGAAGTTGAGCCTTGCTCTTCAACGCTCTTAGTAGTTGCGGAAATGTATCCACTATGCTGTTTACGTCATATCACTGACTCTACCTGTAACTTTTGGTTGTTGTTTTATGTTGGAATATATGAAGAGGTCAATGCACCATCAAATACCAATCTATCTTGTGTGATATGTAGGCTACTGATTGGTCATTTTAGTTAAGACTACTTTCAATCACACTGCCATCTTGTTTTAAAGCACACTTTCTTTTTTTTTTGCAAATGCTTTGTAGTACTTGGAAACTGCTTGGAAAGGCAGTGGATTTCTTTACCTGAATGAAAATGTTGCACATTGCAACCACCTAGAAGCATCAACTCTTGAAATCCAAATGGACCAACTATATCTACCCTGATGGATCAATAACAGCTATGTGCATTTGTGCAGGAGAAGCACATATTGGGGAAGGGGAATCGGTGTTTACTCTGTCAAATGACTGGCAAATAAAACAGTTTACAAAAGCGAGATTGACATGATCGTTTCTTCACCCTTTGTTTTTCATGTTTGTAGAGAATATCCTGTAGATGTGTATAGCAAGCCTTTGAAGTCGATTAGCATACCCCCAGGGGGAATAGTTTAATATGAATGTCTCAATTCATTGCACATGAAAAGCTATTCAACGGGGGAAGAGGAGCTCTACCCTCTACCACTAAACCCCTCCCTCCCCAGCCTCCCCTGATGCTCCCTTCCTCTACAGACCTCAAGACAATGAAGGAGAACTCTATCCCTAATTTCCACCCTCCCTTTGCCACTAAACAAATAGTTAAGAAACTGGAGACTATTGATACTGTAGGCCTTGCAAAGTGTAAAGAAACTGTAAGTAATCATTGCAGATAAAAAATGTAAAACATGTTATTCTCTCAAAATACAAACCACGGCTGAAAGACAAAATAAGGAAGTACAAGCCATGCATAGTCAAAAATATAATAACATTTGCCTTTAGAAATCTAACACTCGTACTTGACCCCCTCTTTTCTTTTTCAGAAATGGACATCTTAATTTTCAGAGGATTTCTGAGATGTTTTGTAACGTCCTTTGTGTCCTGTGTTCATTCACTTCACAGATCATAAAGTTGTACGACATTTTTCATTAGTGATAAACCGTGGGAGAGGAAAATATATTTATAATCCAATGATAGGAAAGGGAGGTTATAGTAGCCCCTCTTTCTTTGGACGGATCGGTAGGGGGTACTGAAGGCAGTCCCAGGAGGTGGGAAGTGGGGACTCTGGAGTAGGCAAGGGGGGTTGGGTAATGGATCATTCTCGCTAGCTCTGTTTACAAAGCAGAGAGGGGAGGGGCTGGCTGGTTACAAAGAGAGGGGAACACTCATTCACCCCAGACATCCCTTCATCTGTCTATTGTTTTGTAACTATCTCAGAGAGCTTAATTGCTCTTAACTCAGTATGCATGCACATCCTAAGAGAGTGTGGCACACAAACCTGTTGTTTGCTTGTTAATCTTTAATCCTAAAACCTAACTATGTACATCTATCATGGTGGAAATGGAAAATCCAACTGGTTTCCAGACTCTATTCTACACACTGCTTAATCTTGATGTTATAGGGTATGAATCTTTCTAGCAAACTCTTGAAAACTATTCTTTCAACCTTTTATTAAAGTTGCTACTGAATTGTATTGTGTTTAAAGATAGATTGCCCCCCCCCCCCCCCCATGGTTGTCCCATAATAAATGTAGTGACATTTGTCAAGAAGTTTTCCTTTACCATTATGTGGCAAACATCTTCAAGCATAGGAGAGACACAAAGACCAAGGCAGCAGGTTGGCTAAGCAGTCTTACTTTATTTACTCATTATTCCGTTTGTTTTTTTGCTAATGGCAAGGTCACAATGTGTTTAGATCTTCTTGCTGGTTCTTTTCAGCACGACTGAGCCCGCGATTGAGGTCTAAGCAGGGGGAAAAATACACAAAACATTACTTGAACTGCCAAAATGTATTTTTTTCTTCTCCCCTCTAATATACACCATCTTCTGCAAAGTGCCACTTTTACTTACCTCTATCAGCTTTCCTCCGCTGATTTCAGATGTGTGGTGGTAGTTGGGGAATTTCGTGCTCAGCTTGCCCCCCTCCATTGTAACTGTGGCCTGAAATGGATGGACACAAATGCTATTTATTCATACTATATTCTGTTAAACCAACAATCTGTTTCTGTTCGTTTCATCTAGATTCTAGATTACAATACATGCATCTGAGTTCCCCTATTATAAATATGAATTGAACCTATATTTAACTAGGCAAGTCAGTTAAAAACAAACTCTTATTTTCAATGACGCTGCGCCCTACGGGACTCCCAATCACGGCTGGTTGTGATACAGCCTGGATTTGAACCAGGGTGTCTGTAGTGATGCCTCTAGCACTGAGATGCAGTGCCTTAGACCGCTGCGCCACTCGGGAGCCCCCTAGACAATGTTTTACTACAATGAAAGACTATATGAGACTTTTGTTTGAAGTACTATAATACAGAAACTTACACAACAGACACCAGGATAGGATTTTTTTTTGTTGTTACGAATTCCTGATCTGAACTGACTGAAAGTTGTATGACACATCATGGAGATTCTTACCTTGAACTTTTTCCCTCCAATAGTCTCCATGTCACATTCCTGGTCAATGACAAACTTGTTGCTGATGGTCTTGTTTGTGGGATAGAGCTGGGACCATGAGAACACATTGCCGTTCTGCACCACCTCAGTAATGAGCTTGTAGTCACGACCCTTCTCAATGATGTCATCAGGGATGCCTTGGATTACAAGAAAATATGTAGTTAGACTAGGGGTAATGAGGCAATTGTGAATCATATTCTCATGTCTGAGCACCGTAGTTTGTCTATACTACTACTGCTAATCCCCATTGAATGTGCAGTGATGTGAATACATCCATTTCAATATATTGCATAAACCAATTGAATTCAAGATGTCAAGACAAAGACTGAGGCTTTCGTAGGCTTACTATTACTTTATAAAGGTGGTTATTGAACTTGAATAAATGTCTTACCAAGGAGCTTGCAGAATTCATCGTATCCTTCCTGGGACTCAGTTTCCCATTTTCCAGCGAAGGCCATGGTGTACAGAAAACAAAGGAGAGGTAAAGGAGAGGGAGAAGCAGTTCCAAGACCAGCAGGGAAGAGTCAGGTACTGAGTGACAACCTGTCCCTCTTTAAATAGACATGGCAACCATCTCCTCCCTTCTTTCATTACAATGGGTACATCACTACGCCATAAACTTTTATGGTGCCATCAGAGAGTTGGTGACCATGGGTTCACTCACCTTTGGCACATAATCTACTACTGTATGTGGGGGGAAAAAAACTGATTATTAACAGTATTTCAATACTACATCAATGGCAACATAGAGGAACAAAATGCCCTCAGAACAGAGGACATGATTGGACCATACAACCCCTCCTTTAATTTGTTAGTCAACAGTGAATTACATGGTGAGTTTACATTCTGCCTCAGTCTGGGACCTGCCATACATGACACAGGTTCTGAATCAACAACAGTTTCTCCTTGTCTGTTTAGTTATCCATTAGGAGTGTTGCCATGATCTCTATGACAGCTACAGAACATTACTCTGCATTTTCCACCCTTGACCAAAGATCCTATGATGAGACGAGACATAGAACTTGGCAGCACACAATATCAGCTCATGGAGGACAGTAAGCTCGTTACACCACCGCCAAAACACCAGGGATAATCGTCAGGGGTGGACAGTCTGTTCGAGCACATCGGAAACACACATACACACACCTAGCCTCTGAGACCTTTCCAAAGAATGCACGCCCACAAATTCAGTGTTCCACTTGTACATCAAACTTCCTACGGCTCCTATTTTTAGATGCTACTCAGTGCAAGTCCCAGCACTTGCCAAGAACTATACAGAAATACACACATTTTTATATCAGCGCATTTTGAAATTCAAAAGGCGTTGGTGAGGAAGCGACACATGCAGGTCAATACCCTTAAAGTCATAAGGGTTAAACCCCACTGCTCGTCCAAGAACCTCTACTAAAGAGTATGCCTTTTCAAAATGCAAGCCACAAGACTGAATACATCTCACACTTTTGCATTTCTTGTAGCTCCAAATCTCGATGTGATTAACTATGAAATTACACTGAGTGTACAAAACATTATGAACACCTGCTCTTTCCATGACAGACTGACCAGGTGAATGCTATGATCCCTTATTGATGTCACTTGTTAAATCCACGTCAGTCAGTGTAGACGAAGGGAAGGATACAGGTTAAATAAGGATTGAGACAATTGAGATATGGATTGTGTATGTGTGCCATTCAGAGGTTGAATGGGAAAGACAAAATATTGAAGTGCCTTTGAACATGGTATGGTAGTAGATACCAGGCACATTGGTTTGTGTCAAGAACTGCAACGCTGCTGGGTTTTTCACAGTCAACAGTTTCCACGTGTATCAAGAATGGTCCACCACCCAAAGGACATCCAGCCAACTTAACACAAATCTGTGAAGCATTGTAGTCAACCTGGGTGCAACTCAATCCGGTCCAACTCAATATTAGGAAGGTGTTCTTAATGTTTTGTATTTTCAGCTAAATTATACAATCCAGTGGATGAGCTATGCAGTGCTTATGGCATGGGCAGAAAGTCACAGTAAATATTGTAGACATGCTTGATGAGATGGTGCCATACATGTTGACATACTAGAATAACTTACAGTTGAAGTTGGAAGTTTACATACATCTTCGCCAAATACATTTAAACTCAGTTTTTCACAATTACTGACATTTAATCATAGTAAACATTTGCTGTTTTAGGTCAGTTAGGATCACCACTTTATTTTAAGAATGTGAAATGTCATAATAAGAGTAGAGATAATGATTTATTTCAGCTTTTACTTCTTTCATCACATTCCCAGTGGGTCAGAAGTTTACATACACTCAATTAGTTTTTGGTAGCATTGCCTTTAAATTGTTTAACTTGAGTCAAGCTTGTGAAGCCTTTCACAAGCTTCCCATAACAAGTTGGATGAAGTTTGGCCCATTCCTCCTGACAGAGATGGTGCAACTGAGTCAGGTTTGTAGGACTCCTTGCTCGCACACGCTTTTTCAGTTCTGTGCACAAGTGTTCTATAGGATTGAGGTCAGGGCTTTGTGATGGCCACTCCAATACCTTGACTTTGTTGTCCTTAAGCCATTTTGCCACAACTTTGGAAATCTGCTTGGGGTCATTGTCCATTTGGAAGACCCATTTACGACCAAGCTTTAACTTCCTGACTGATGTCTTGAGATGTTGCTTCAATATATCCACTTAAATTTTCCTCCCTCATGATCTCATCTATTTTGTGAAGTGCACCAGTCCCTCCTGCAGCAAAGCACCCCCACAACATGATGCTGCCACTACCGTGCTTCATGGTTGGGATGGTGTTCTTCGGCTTGCAAGCTTTCACCCTTTTTCCTCCAAACATAACGATGGTCATTATGGCCAAACAGTTCTATTTTTGTTTCATCAGACCAGAGGACATTTCTCCAAAAAGTATGATATTTGTCCTCATGTGCAGTTGCAAACCGTAGTCTGGCTTTGTACGGCGGTTTTGGAGCAGTGGCTTCTTCCTTGCTGAGCAGCCTTTCAGGTTAGGACTTGTTTTACTGTGGATATAGATACTTTTGTACCTGTTTCCTCCAGCATCTTCATAAGGTCCTTTGCTGTTGTTCTGGGATTTGCACTTTTTGCACCAAAGTACATTCATCTCTAGGAAACAGAACCCGTCTTCTTCTTGAGCAGTATGATGGCTGCGTCGTCCCATGGTGTTTATACTTGCGTACTATTGTTTGTACAGATTAACATGGTACCTTCAGGCGTTTGGAAATTGCTTCCAAGGATGAACCTGACTTGTGGAGGTCTAGTTTTTTTTCTTAGGTCTTGGCTGATTTCTTTTGATTTTCCCATGATGTCAAGCAAAGAGGCACTGAGTTTGAAGGTAGGCCTTGAAATACATCCACAGGTACACCTCCAATTGACTCAAATGGTGTCAATTAGCCTATCAGAGGCTTCTAAAGAGATATCATCGTTTTCTGGAATTTTAAAGGCACAAGCTGTGTAAAGGCACAGTCAACTTAGTGAATGTAAAGTTTTGACCCACTGGAATTGTGACACAGTGAATTTAGTGAAATAATCTGTCTGTAAACATTTGTTGGAAAAATGACTTGTGTCATGCACAAAGTAGATGTCCTAACCGAGTTGCCCAAACTATAGTTTGTTTACAAGAAATTTGTGGAATGGTTGAAAAACGAGTTTTAATGACTCCAACCTAAGTGTATGTAAACTTTCAACTTCAACTGTATGTAATAAGATCCACATTTTTATATCTAGCCTACTGTTGGCTACTATTTTTGATAGTTCATTGAATTACGTAATGCTCATCTAAATGTAAGAAAATGCTCATGTGAAATTCTTTAAAAATTTAAATGAATAAGTAAGTAAGTTTATTCGGGTATTGGTTACTCATTGACTCATACTGTATCACCGTTGATTTCAACACTTGAGTCGTTGTTGTACTATGCCAAGATAACACATAAAACTCTTTCATGATTATTTTCTCAACAGTGTCCTTCAGCACAGAGCTAAATCATTTTATTCTCTCCTGAGGGTTGAATCAGTTTGAAGAGTGTATAACACACTGAAACATCAACTTTTATAGTGCACCATACTACTTAAGTACCCCTTACCAATGACAAATGTCATACAATCTTTCTCTGTCAGAAGTCATTTTTGTAAGGTGATACTCTCAAAAGGGGTACTACGGTATCTCTTATGGATAATCTCTAATTCACACAAAGGACACACATGTAACACAAATGCTCTTCCTCAACTGAAAATGTGTTTCAGCTGCCTTGAAATAATACTATTATCTTCCATCCACCCCCATATAATATCCAATGGTATTTCCTGCTGAGATGCTTTGACAGTGCTTTTCAGAGTAACCACCTTAATCTCAGGTCAAAAGTTCCCTATGAACACATTAGGCCTAGGAGTGTATACTATAGGCCAAGATCTATATGAGGGGTGTATTTCAGACACTGCTGGTACTGCTATAAAAATCCTGTAAAGTATCCATTGAATAATATGGATAAGGGATATATAGCAATGCATTATATTTATAGAATTTATCCATTCAGATACACCTTTTATGCAGATGTAAACAGTAGAACTGATATGACCCCTCGTTTTTGGATCCTATCTTTAGAAACTGTGGTATACATAGACCTACTGGTAAGCTTGGTTTCTAAAGGAAACAACTATAATGTGAGAATGAAATAGCAATGTGCAATTGTGGCCTAAGACTTAAAGCCATATAAAGCCTTGCACCAGACCAGTCAGTAATCGTGAAGCTGAAGGCTATGGCAAGCACCAAAGACATTAATTGTGCTTGTTGTTTTCGTCGTCTTCGTCATTTGGACTGCTACTTAGATAGATAGAGCTACAACCGGACGTTACTTTTTCGTAGCAGATTAGGAGAATTTAAGCAGCAGGTTAAGATAATTAACTTTTTATGCATTTACTCTATAAAGTGTTCTCTTGCCTCGTATGAGACATAATGACACAGTTATACATAGTTTATACTTGTGAGTCACCACCTGACGAATTTGAAGTGACTGATAAGTGTTAAATGCAATGCATTCAGTGTTGCCCAGACAATATGTTTGAAGGATAGGGATAGAACTAGAACCAAAGACAAAAGGTCCAAAATCAATATAGGCCTACTGTACATTTTTTAACATCTCTGCTTGAACCTCGCTGATGCTTGAAATACAATACAATATCGCCCCTTGTGGATAAGGTTCACAAAAGGTTTATTTTTTGCCTGTTACGTTAGGTTAAGGTTAGACAAAGGGAGCCAATTACAAAAGTGTTTCCAGGGTTTCCTTTGAATGACGTGGTTATTGACAACTCAACTACAACTTTATAGTTCACTGGCCTATCAAGTGTTCTTGGCTTTCAAGTGGGCGGGCTCTAGTGCTATCACAGGGAGAGGACGGGACCTGGCCGTAGAAGCAAAGCGGAAAGAAAATGGCGGCCGTGGCTGCGGAGCCAGGAGCTGTTGCGGTATCAACAACAACAGCGGGGGACTGTGGTGAGCTCGAACCGGTGCCAGCTGTGCCGGGGGGCAAACTCGACTCCGATGCAACGCAGCAGTACGCGCCAGTAATAGACCTTGTTCACCAACTCAAGGATGGGGATGCAGTTCAGGAATGCAGCCAGGTCCAAATGGAGCTAGTGAGCAGGCCAGACCAAGAAGCCGCGGGAAAAGTCCTCGCTGCTTGTGCATTGGATGAACACATCGATACAGGATGTCTCATGGTCGGCTTAGAAAATACCGATAACCATTCTCGCGGGGGCTATGGTTCGAAATACACAATGTCGAGGGCAGAACGTTTGAAACAATTTTTTTCGCCTAATGTTGATCCTGCAAACGAGCTCAGTAAGCACGAGCCCTACGCCTGCCATCAGAATAGCTCCATCTCCGATTCACAGCCATCGGTGGTCTTTTTGCATTCGTTCCCTGCGCATCCTGTGACTACGGAGGCTGGGCTGTCGTTGGCAGAGCCAGCAGAGCCCATAATCAATTACTATCAAAACACAGAATTAACCCAACCTACTATTATCGAGTGTGACTATAGAGCTTTAATTAAACCGTCCCATGAGGCTGAACTGGAGCCCGAATCAGCAGATGATGCTCTTTCTGGTACCGAGTACAAGGCCGAGTTTTTGGGAGATGCCTCTCTTGAACATCCCCAGTCCATAGAACACGTCGACTCTCTGCCAGTTCTAGAGACGGAGACACACATTGGAACACCCATGGAGACTGGATACATTTATGACTTTTCGAGCATCACAAACCAGAACTCTGCGAGTCCCGAGCTTCCTGTAATGGCAGTGGGTCAGGTTGACTCCTCGGCAGAACTTGGGGACTCGTGCTCACGACAGCGGAGTTTGGAAACGAACTTCCACGAGAGCGAGACCGTATTGAATCCCCCTCACCCCATGACCGTTGCTGATACTGAGGAGGTACAGTCCGAGTCAGTGGACAATCTGATACCTGGTTCTGAAGTTCGAGTATCTCTGGATCACATCATCGACGACGCACTGGTGGTGTCCTTTCGGTTAGGGGAGAAGATCTTCTCTGGGGTTCTGATGGACCTCTCTAAAAGGTATAGTATAATCCTTCTCGGAAATGTCTCTTATATTTTAGTTTTATGCCACATTTGTTTTTCTATGTAACTTCCTAAGACTTTTCTGTCCATTAGTTTACACCACATATTTTTGTTTACTACTGACATCCACTGCACATTATGCACATACAAAATTACACAACAATTCACACCTGAAAGATGTGGCTTGTCCTCATTCCGACTTGTCAGCTGTCAGTAAAGGACCTTGTTCTTTGCAAACCCCTGCCTCCTGAACTAAACTGATAGTTTTCTACATTTGCCAGGGGTCGAGGGGTCAAGCTACCATGGTGATC
This sequence comes from Oncorhynchus kisutch, assembly GCF_002021735.2. Taxonomy (NCBI): domain Eukaryota; kingdom Metazoa; phylum Chordata; class Actinopteri; order Salmoniformes; family Salmonidae; genus Oncorhynchus; species Oncorhynchus kisutch. The sequence continues at coordinate 55,929,185 of NC_034179.2, read as the reverse complement.
TCTAGTTTGACAGCGTATCACAAAAATACAGAGGAACTGCTCTTATCACCAGTTATGTGGGCAGTGCTTTCGGTTTGTCATTTCAGTTTACACAACTAAACTTGATGTTTCTATTTACAAAGTCCAGGTATATCAGAGGTCAGCTGGAGAGGATGATCACATGCTCAGTCTGTAGTGTAAGGTCATACTAAGGAGAATGCTGCAGTTGGTAGAGTAGTCATGTAGCACTATGCCACCATCAACAATTGGATTCTCTTTGGATTCTATCTAATGTCCTTCTTGTAATTTGTCACCTGTCTCATCAACACCTTTCCTCCAACCCTCCCTTTATCATCTGCAGGTGTAGATTTTGGGTCATAATTAAACTTGCTGACATGCCTGGGGACTATGTTGAATATCTTCATTATGTTTAGCAAAGATGACATCTGCACACACAATCAACACCTTGTTGTGTTTAGTTTCCCCTCACAAGCTGCTTACAGCTCATTGTGTAGTTGCTCTTCAGGACTTCATATCATTTCAAGGTATTCTTCTGGTGTTATACCATATGCGCTATTAATATAGGTTATCAATACATGGTAGAATATGCTATAACTTGGAAGCCACTTTAGTGTAAGTTGCTTTGATAAGAGCCTGAGCAGCAGTCATCCCAAGGACAATGGCCGGTTTATTACAATGACAAGATGGAGGCCACTCAAACTTTACTGCTTCATTGTCTACAGTACTGGAGATAATCAACACCATCCCCGCTCTACAAACAAAAGACTCAATTTTTAGATCCTCATTGTTGAGTCTAAGGGATCGGTTTATGGCTTTTGTTTTCCAACAGTCCCCTGAGTGCAGGCCTTGTGCCTGTGATTTGCCAGACTGTGTTCCATAGCATAGGTCATATGGAATCATTGTTTTTCCTATTGGATGTGTGCTCAAGATGAGAGATGAGTCGCTGTCTTCGGTTCAGACTAACTCGCCTCTAGACATCGACCTGGTACTAAAATGTCTACTCTACCCGTCCCCTACTTAGGTGTATGCATCTGGAAAGATGGAAGTTAGGACAGGTGGGTGGAATTTCCACCATATTGTTTGCTATCAGAGGAAAAGCTGGAGCTGCTACCATATTGTATACTTATTAAATTATTTCAAATCTATGAAGTGCCAAGGGGAAAGGGCTTGCTGATGTTTCTGGACCAGGCCAACCTTTTACCTAGCTGACAGTCACCTGGTGTTGATTAGGAAGGAAAAGATGGTGGTTGTGTGTTAATGAAAGGTGTTGGTTGATAAGGAGGCTGCTGTGAGAAGCTGTGACGCAAATGAAAGACAGTGGTGAGGAAAGGCATGTTCCCCTCTTTCTCTTGACTGTTTCATTCATTGTGATTAGAGTGAGACACTCGCTAATCCTTAACTCTCCAGTGCAATTTTACAGTTGATTTTGGCTGTCAGAGGAATCTGCATCTTTCTATGATTTCAAGGATGTTTATAAGTAGCAATGGAGGGGCTCATGGCCATATTAATGCAGGTATAGATGTAGACTACTTGCTTATGCGCATTACCATCAGAAAGAACCCATGAGCACCATCATGTGAAATTCACAGGAGCATGTTAAATGAAAGTTAAGTCTATATTTTTGGGAAATTAAGGCAATGTTTAAATCGTAAATTAGGCATAAGTAAAGTCATATGGAAAAGGGGTCTTAGAAAACATCTACCCGATAGATAAAGTCTTAAGCTATCAAAAATACATCAAAACAAAATGTTGATGTAAAAACCCTGCCAACTAATATCAACACTAATATATTTAGTTTTGGAGAAATGGTTTACCTTCTGCAAGTTTAAGAAATATTGCCTTGTAATTCCATTACAAAAAAATGCACATTTTAAGATATTTTGTAATTTTGGATAATGAAAGTTCACAGAAGTAACAAGTAATGGTAAACCTACCAATTAGTATTTTGTTTATGAATTAAGTCATTCAAATTGGTAACGTATTTACAGAAAAATATGTAACGTAATTACGGCAAATTAATTGGCTACGATAGGAAATCATAATAGTCACAAACCACAGTTGGGTCACCTGCTACTGTCCTCTCTTTCACTGGCATTGTAACGGTTTTCTTTCTCCTTCTGTCGTCTGGTGGTCAAACCAAGAGTGTTATAACAGTGAGTCTGGACAACCCGTGCCTCTCCCTTTTTCCTCGCTCTCTGCCTTTCTCTCTTTCTCTCCAGTTAATGTCACCTCTCCCAGCTCCTACTGACACCTACCCATGAGCCCCTTGTAACCAGCTTCCTAACCCATTAAGCACTGATGTCCATGGATGTTGAAAAGTAGTTAACATTTGGTCAGTCCAAATGCACTGTATGTCACGTCCTCTGCATCCATTTTGCTCTCACGTGTTCGGAGTTTGTTATAACCAATTTATTCATGCGATTATGATTTGCTATAGGTCAGGCCCCATTGGTTATGTGCATGCGATGCATACATGTGTCACAAAAAAACGTAAGGGTTGCGGGAATGTTTTTCCTAAACAAATTAGGTATTTTGGTAACAGAACTTTTAAGTAAGAAATGGCAAATTATGTTGCAGCTTAAGCAACACGGACAGCACGATTAACACATTAAGTTTTGTAGTGGTTTACTGCATCAGGGTGGAGCGAGAGAGACACCGGGTGCTAGTCACAGTCGCTCACTGTCTTCTTTTTTTTTTTTTACAACGCTGCAAGCCCGAGTACAATCAAATCAATTGAGGTTGGACTCCCTCTTGTAATTTCTGTCTTCATTATTTAATCAAACAGTGTGCTTAAAGCATCAGACAAGCTCAGTGTATATATTTGATTTGATTAACACACATAGGATGTGTCTACAGGTGCAAAAATACATGTTTAAACATTTCGACCAATTGGTCAAAAGAACAGACTGTCGACCAACATTTTTGCTGTTGTTGGGGACAGCCCTAAGGTACACAAAGGTAGAAATGTGAAAGATCCTACTTTTGCATATTTGGGTATTTTTCTACACATTGGTAATTTTTGTAATGAGCTCCGCCCCCAAACAAGACCTCATTTAGTTGGTCCGGACCAGACCAACTCTGAAACAATCATAGATGTCTTAGTTTCACAAGTTTGGACGTCACAGTAGAGTTCAGTATTGGGCCCATACCCCAAAAGCATCTTAAGGCAAAGTTCATCTTTATAACCTTCATAAGAGCATCTTTACATTTCAGAGCTGTTTCCCAAAACATATTTATTGACGTTGCACTTGCTTGACAAATACAAATATTCTTGCTCTTATCCATAAGAATCCGCACTGTGTATGCTAGCTGTTTGATAGAGCGCACATGCGAAGACCAGAGTAGGCACATTTGCTATTTAACGCAACAGTTTGTTACAAAACTATTGGTAGATTTGAAAATGCGATGTAAACACACTGAACTTTAGATTTGTATTCGGTACATGAAAATTTAAGCAAAAAAAAAACACATTTTTGTGTGCTCTACGTCATCACGCAGTGATTTTTGGCTGGGTAAATGTGCATATTTTCGAATGTCGCCAGTTGGATAGAAACCTAGCTATTGATCCATTGTTTTGTTCTCCAAAGGGGAGGAAGGGTGGTCCAGTAGAGTTAGCATTTGGTCCAGTAGAGTTAGCATTTGGTCCAGTAGTGTTAGCATTTGGTCCAGTAGAGTTAGCATTTGGTCCAGTAGAGTTAGCATGATAAATCTTGTCCTGTATTTGCGCTTGATGCAGCATAGGGACACATTTACCCAAGGCCATCTATCTCTGTATAGCTCTGTCATCTCCCATGTAACATGGGGATTTTTTTAGGAGGTGTTCTGGTAGGAAACATAGTTTCTAGGCTGAGATCATATGAGGTACACTAACTCAACTAGGTCTATGTAGTGGTAGTTGAACCACTTGACATATAGTATCTGGATAATGTTCAGTAGGGTCGGCAGTTTTAAGATTTTGGTTGAGCTGAAGTTGTCAATGTGTATAGGGGCTCTTCTGGGGTAAAAATAATATATATATATATATATGAACCCAAAATAAACAAATCTGAATAAGCCTATAAAAACTTTTTATAGGCTTATATATATATATATTCTGCCATGGTAATAGCCACCGCTGAAACTTTTTATAGGCTTATTCAGATTAGTTTATTTTGGGTTCATGGTAGCGTTGAATTTAGACTAGGGCTGCTTCATGGGGAAGTAAATGATCATATAGGCTATGTCTGGTTTTCTTTGCATGGCCCACATCTCTACACCTCCTGGAATTTCATTTTGATGAACACTCAGTCATAGAGAAAACAAGGCAGGCAGGGCAATTCAGATTTTTCTTCACTAATTGGTCTGTTGACCGATCAGATCAGGTCTGAAAAATATCTGATGTGAAAAGATCTGTGATTGGTCAAAAGACCAATTAGTGTAAAAAAAATAAAAAATAATCTTAATTGGTCTTCCTGTATCAACGCAGCCCAATAGATGTTGAAATGTGTGGCAGTTTCAACCCAAGAGTCACTTCTGATCCCAAATTCATAAGGTAGGACTTAATAAACACAGTCATGGAGTTTCTGCTGCCAACTTCACTTATCTGCCGTATTAAAACATTAGTGAAATAAGCTGGAGGGTGAGCATTAATATTGTAAACAAGGATAGTTTTTTTCCTTTGTTTGTAGGGCCTTGTGCACTCTAGTTAGCTATGGTGATGTTGTGTTTTAGGCCGTGGGAGCTTCTTTGATCTTTTGCAACACTAATTTAATATTTCATCTTTGAATGTTCAGGATTTAATTGATTTAGATTGATTTCCTAAATGTACAATGTAGGCCTAAATGAGAAACATCTTGAATTAGCATGAAATGTTTTGACAAATACAAGACAAAAAACAAGTTTAAAGTTGAGTTTTTATAGTTATCCACAGTTTCTAAATCCTCAAATTCTCTCTTCTCAGGTTTGGACCCTATGGAATTCCAATCACTGTGTTCCCAAAGAGAGAATACAAGGATAAACCTGAATCTATGCAGCTAAAGACAGAACCATTCCAGCCAGAAAAGGTGGAAATGCCAGTCCAGGAAAACCCTGACAGCCAAGTTGTCGCAATCCCCGAACCAAACCCTGACCCCCAGCCTAAGCCTAACCCATGGACTTCAAAACCTCCGCCACTGTTTCAGGAGGGAGCCCCTTACCCTCCGCCATTGTTCATCAGGGACACCTACAACCAGTCGTTACCTCAGCCACCCCCCCGCAAGATCAAGCGGCCCAAGCGCAGGCTGTATCGCGAGGAGCCCACCTCTATCATGAACGCCATCAAGTTGCGGCCCCGCCAGGTGCTCTGTGACAAGTGCAAGGGGACTGTCATGACCGTGGACAAGAGGGAGCCACGTAGAGGCCCTGTGTCGGACTCTAGGGGCGAGGACACCAAGCGGAGACGCAACGACAGTTCAGCTACTGTCAGCAAGCGGCCACGTAATGACTCTCGCTCTGAGGAGAAGCGCCATGCTGCTGAGGCGTCCAAACGGCAGGCCTCAGGGATTCGAGTCTCCTCTTCCTCTTCTCTGGGCCAGGTGAAAGGCGGAGCTGGAGGGAACAGGGTTCTGAGGACAACAGCCACCACAACAACATCACCGGTCAACAGCAGCTCCAGAGTCCAGCTCAATGCCAAGAAAGTGCTACAGAGCAAAAATGTTGATCACTCCAAGGCAAGGGAGGTGCTGAAACTGGCCAAGGCGCAGAAGAGGCAGAGAGAGACTACAGTGGTCACTGGCAGCAGTGGCAACGCCAAGACGATGACGAGGGCCGCTGCCCTGCAGGAGGCCCACGCCCACCAGAAGGTCCACTTCACCCGGCGGCTGCAGCAGATCAGCGGGGTGGGACCAAGCAACGCCACCCCTCTGCCACCCAGGATGCGCATCAAGCCCCAAAGGTACCGTAATGAAGAGAATGACTCTTCTACATGTAAGCCGCCTTGCCTCGAGAAAGTGCCGGGAAGTGGCCGTTTGTCCCCTCCAAAGCCAGGCGCGCCCCGCTGCACCTCCACGCGCTCCTCCTCCTCCTCCTGCTCCACAGGCGAGGCCACTGCTGCTGAAAACCAGGGTCTAGATAAAGGGCCAGAACCTGAGCTCAGTCCTCAGACCCAATCCCAGACCCAAGTGGAACCCCTCACAGCCACGGAGCACAGCGACCCCAAGGTGGAGCCAGAGGAGCAGGGGGGGCGGGAGGAGAGGCGGGAGACGCGCGGCAGCAAGGCTGGCAACCTTGTGGTGTACATGACCCTTAACCCCAGCCAGCCTGACTCCTCTAATACCTCCATGTGCAGCGTTGATAGTGCAGATGACTTAAAGTCTTCAAACTCAGAGTGTAGCTCCACCGAGACCTTTGACTTTCCCCCTCCCGGTGATTTGCACTCGCCCCCCGCACCCGGCACATCCTCAGCAGTCACTGACCCCTCGCCAGCACCTACGGAAGAGAAAACCCCTCGTAAATCTCAGAAAGTGTTTTCCAAAAATGTGTCTAAGTGTGTCTCTCTGGACGGCAGGAGCATTTGCGTAGGGGACATCGTTTGGGCCAAAATATATGGTTTTCCTTGGTGGCCAGCCCGCGTCTTAGGCATCCAGATCAGCCGCAAAGATAATGGGCTCTTAGTCAGGCAGGAGGCCCGTGTCGCCTGGTTCGGTTCACCCACCACCTCCTTCCTGGCACTTGCACAGGTCGCCCCCTTTCTAGAAAGCTTCCAGTCACGCTTCGACAAGAAGAGAAAGGGCTTGTACCGTAAAGCCATCACAGAGGCAGCCAAGGCTGCCAAGCAGCTCACTCCTGAGGTTCGCGCCTTGCTTACGCAATTCGAGACGTGAGGTGGTGTGCTTTGGGGAAAAGGAAAGGTAGGCAAACATGCCCCCCCCCCCTTCCCCTCCTAGTCACCTACCATGTCCCTTCACCTTCCTGGGAGAAAGAAACTAAATATTTCAGGCCAGACAACCAGGACTCCTCTTTTTTTTCTATGATCAAAAAGGGACTGAATGGGTTGGGGTTATACACACTACTGCATATATAAAAATGGCAGCGTTTATTTTATTTTATCATCCTTCTCAAATTTCACTTATTTATCCAAACTGGTAGAAATCTGGTCATTTCATTTAACATTTTTTTTACAGAATGGTTGGTGATGGAAATATTCACCTTATCTTGAGGCCTTTAAGTTTCACTCTATGTGCAAAGAAGCTTATGTCATGTTCTAACACCATGGTTCATAGGTTTGCTTGATTGGCTGCCAATTGTCAAAATCTTAAGAGACAAAAAGTGTAGTTCTTTCAGTCTATGCAACAAGCGGTTCAGTTTCAGGTACTGTGAACGGAAAGTTACAGGATCTGAGCAGCAGTAAATATGATGTATCTGTGCTGGTTGAAGACATGTACTGTAGCTGTGATGTGACGAGGAAGTGGACCCTGGTGGATTTGAAGAGCGAGCAGTTATAGGGGCTTAGGTACCTGCTGTATCTCAGACACAGTCAGAGCTGACTGGCTGTGGGAACTGGCTGCCGGGCCGGTAAGCTCTTGATCACCGTGTGGCACATTGCCAGCCAGGGCTTTCCAGACAGTTGAGCTGGGCTTGTGAGGATGTGCCTGTAAGCCAAAGTCACCTCAAGTGCCGGTGAGAGGAGGATGGTGCCCTGTTTCTAATCCTCTCTGAAAACAGAGATGGTTGCAGGGCAGTAGATACTGTACTGAGAGCGTGCCCGCTCAACTGGGCAGTGGGCACATCCACCCCCCTCATACCTGTCCAGTCCCCTTGGGCCACCTCACCTCTCCCCTGTTCTCTCTCCTCATCTGACTCTGTCCTGTCTGTAGTCTCAATACCTTGTGCTCCTCAGTTAACCAAGACTGTTTTATTACTCTCTGGTCTTCCTATCTAGCTCTGTGATTTTGCATGCTGTTATACATAGAATGATGCCCAATTTGTTTTAAAATCACTGATTTGAATTGTCTGCACATCGGGACATTTTAAACAAAGATGTTTGTTGATGGAGCGACGGCGTACTATGAAAATGATAGAACCAACTAGCATTGACAGAGGGAAGCCATTTGAGTTACTCCTCTCATATACGTGTGGTATGGCACGTTACAGGGATGAACTATTTTTGCTGTTATTTTCTACAACTTTTACTATGGGTTTGCCATGTCTTGTTGACTTGTACTAAGTAGTTCAGTGATTTCTCAGAGTTCTCAGAGTTCAGCTGTTACTCAACCCTATTTGAGTTGGAATGTGTTTGACTTTATTTGGTGCTCCTGAACTCAACCTTCTATCACTTCACTGCTTGGCTAATCTCATACGACTGCAAATCCTGATTTTATGTATTATTGTACAGTACAATCTGTATCAAATTATTTTTAGTGGATTTTTATGATGAATAATGGAAAAAAGGGCTTTTTTGTTTGGCTGAAGTTGGGGGAGGGTTGTGAGGAAGGGTTACCTCACCAGTTCTGATCTCTACCAGTTCTGTTCACTTCAGATTTGACCATTTCATTACCAATGACAAATTACATTTCCTAAAGATGTTTCTTCATTTACCTGCCTACATACCTATCCACTCTGACTAAATATTAAGGGACATACAGTAACACCAACATCGCCTCACCTTTGCCCTTTTGGCCCCGAACAGGTAGAGATCAGAGGCTTATTGCTCGGTAGAGTACACTGACCTGACCATTGTTACAAGCAGAGACGAAGTGTATAATGACAGGTTTGCTCTGTTTCTTCTATTTCGGACATCATCTGTTTGCAGATCAGAGAATGCTGTTGGAAAAAGTAACAGTTGAAGAACACTTGTGTAAATGTTTTTCTGATGTTTTTAAAAAGTATTATAAATAAAATGTCAACTTCAAGAATCTTACCTAGTTGTCTTCATTTTAGTGCTCTACTTCCATTAACACCTACAAATCCAATGCCATTTATAAGGCTTCAGTTTCACCTTGAAACAAGCTGGAATAAAAACATTGGTCATTTGGAATTTGAGATATTTCTATTGTCCCCCTCGTACTAAAATGGGGGCATTTTAAGTTGACAATGACCATGCCTTTTAAATTGTGGCTTGTGGTCTTATAATAGCTGCCATTAACTGCAAATGTTTGTGGGGCTTTTATGAAATAGCAGACCTGTAGAAAACTACTTGCCAGTCAAGCCCCTGTTTACCACTTGAGGCTATTGGTACATTAACAATAATGAGAGGAAATGGCTGAATGTTGAGATTTTTTGGGGGAGTAAAATCATTCCTTTTATTGAACAGATTTTCTTACCTGCAAACAGATCTAGGACATTGACATCATATGCTAATAGAAGCCATTGTTCAATGGCTGTCAGTCAGTGTATCTGAAGCAATGCATCTTTGAATGGCATTGTAGAATTTAACATTTAGGAGGAGTTTGATGGTTCCGTCCTGTTTGTAAATGAAATAGTACTGAGAAGTAATGTTTTGGTTTGAAATACAAATGAAAAGGCTACTTACCTTCCTAATATTGAGTTGCACCCCCGTTTGCCCTAAGATCAGCCTCAATCTGTCAGGGAATGGACTACAAGGTGTTGAAAGCATTCTATAGGGATGCTGGCCCATGTTGATGCCAATGATTCCCACAGTTGTCAAGTTGGCTGGATATCCTTTGGGTGGTAAGATCGTTCTTGATACACACAGGAAACTGTTGAGCGTGAAAAACCCAGCACTGTTGCAGTTCTTGATACATGCAAACCGGTGCGCCCGGCATCTACTATCGTACCCCATTCGAAGGCACTTAAATATTTTGTCTTTCCTATTCACCCTCTGAATGGCACAAATCCATCTTTAACCTGTCTCCTCTCCTTTATCTACAGTGATTGAAGTGGATTAAACCGGTAACATATATAAGAGATAATTGCGTTCACTTGGTCAGTCTGGCATGGAAAGGGCAGGTGTTCCTAATGTTTTGTACACTCAGTGTATATATCCATGTACGGGAGCAGCATACACATAACATTACGTAAATCAAGGAGCTGATCCACAGAGCAGCAGCATTTCAAGATTAACTAGGTTAAATCTCAAAGACATTTGAATAATCAGTGGAGTAAATGCACGCCAGACCAGCAAGCTGCTGAAAAAGTTATCACAGATCACGATGACTCGTTTGTGATGTCTATCTCGGTTGTACCACTGTCAATCAGAAACTTGCTAGGCTGAGGCATCCATGCAGCAGAACCCAGGTATAGATCCCTCATTGAGAGACACACAGGACCCCTCCCAAAATGCATTAGAGGTGCCCTTGAGCCCAGAAATGGCGCCGTTGCAACATGAACAATGCACCGTTAGGTTCATTCTTGATTTCACTCAAGATCACTGGAGGCCCCTCGAAGAATGTTGTGTTGTTGGCTAACTAATGTGCACTGACCTACAGCCTTTTATTCAATGAACATTTTAGTATTCGTAGGAGTGCCCTTCCTGACATGTACCATAGCGCTGCCGTTTTCAATGTCTCAGTGCTTTGATGAAAAAGCTTTTTTAATGGCATGCACTAAAACCTATTGAATCTGCTTTGTTGAAGCCAAATACAGAAAGAGCATGCCCTCTGATTTGCATGAAAAGATCCCTGATGTGTTCATGTCTCTCTCTGTCTTCTCTTCCAGTGCTACAACGCTGAAGGGCTGCTGATGGGTCCTTTACACTGCCAGACGGAAGGACATGTCCAGAATTGGAGACGTCATCGATATAATTATTTTTTATTTAAGTATCGGAAGAAGGAACATTTATATATTTATAATGAATTGCAGACCTACTCCACCTCTGAGCCTGTCCATCATGCTGAATACCATTTGATTTCTTTGAGCAGGCGTCCATGTCCACAAGCATGTGACCTTAGTTTGAGTGAGGACATCTGCAGAGTAGACGAGCACTCTGACCATTATAGATATCTATTACATTTGTATTACATACATGTTGACAGGACACAGGATTTTGCAGGGTTTTTAGTATGTTGATCAGTGATCTTGAAATGCAAAGACAAAAAAATGAATAAAAACAATACTATGTAAAACATTTATATTAATGCAATAAAGATTGCATGTGCTATGCTATTACAGTGCATTTGCAGAAGGCTGTGCTTTGTTGTGTTGAAGCAGTCTTGAAAAAGAATACTGGTGTCTCAAGCCCGTTTATACCTGGTGTCCGAGAAGACGATCAAACTTGACTATCTAGAGGAAGTAAAAGTTGTAACAAGGTTTCCGTAGGTGAACCTGCGGAAGGATCATTCTGATCCTGTCCACAGTCTGATTGTGCCCACATTTGAAGTGAAGTGATTGTGATCAGATCTTCCTGACCACCCCAGGAGGTAGTCAGGGACACGTATCTGGATTATCAAACATTTTAAATCGTCCCTCTTGACTCAAGGCAATAGATTTATCAATATTTCTCCCCAAATTCGTGGTATCCAATTAGTAGTTACAGTCTTGTTCCATTGCTGCAACTCCCGTACAGATTTGGAAGAGGCAAACCAGGATCTCTAATGGCACAGCTAGCACTGCGATGCAGTGCCTTAGTCCACAGCGCCACTAGGGAGACCCAGCAATATTTGTGTTAACATAAAATAAAAATTTGCATTAATATGCTGAATTATACCTTTTTTGAGAAAGGTGATTGGGAGGATTAGAACCTGTGACCTTCTGGTCCCTTGCCACATCCATTGCACCAGCAGGGGGATGGTACTAGCCCAGTCTTGTCACATATTTAAAGCTGTTCAGCCAGAAAGTTAGTAGATTAGAAATGTGATAAGTTGAAAATGTTGGTTAAATTATAAAAAATAAGTTGTAACTGGGATTCGAACTGGCAACCTTGCGGGTCGCAACCAATGATATATATATACACACACACGTACGTGTATTTTTCTTAATGTCAACATTTGTTTAATTCTATTACAGACACCTTAATGCATACTTTCAAATGATATGTGAGCTGAACATACACATTTTAATTTTAAACATTTAAAGTACGTATGTCCCCACTACAACAACAAAATACTTAAATCAATGTAATTTTGTCCCTGAAAACAATAAGTAATTGAAATACTGTAGAATTACATGAATTCCTATTGAGGATTGCTTCTTCTGAGTTCCAATATGGCCGACCAGTGGATTCTAAGCCTCTCATCGACCAATACATAGCATCAGCAATCTAACGTTCATAGACATCATTTGTTGCAACCCGCATTTAACGCCCTCCATCCTACCTCCCTAAAGGGCCTTTTTTTTCTGTTGCTCTCACCTGTAACTCCAACCACTGATATTCTAAGCTTTGCCCACTGAGCATTATGCCTAGATTAAAACAGATCAAGCGATAGCTGACACCCGCATAGCTGATGGCGGTGTTGAAGGTGTAACTGCGTTGGAGCTGTCAAATCGGTGAGCAGCTGCTCTTAATCGTGGTCACGAAACCACACCCATTTCACTTCACTCCCATTTCACTCGCATTAGAAGAACGAGAAACTAGGCTATTTACAGTGCATTCACATTTTGTTATGTGACATCCTTATTCTAAAATTGATTAAATACAAATAAATCTCAAGCTACACACAATATCCCATAATGACAAATCAAAAACAGGCCTTTTAGATATCTTAGCACATTTATTTACATAAGTATTCAGACCCATTGATCATCCTTGAGATGTTTCTACAACTTAATTGGAGTCCACCGGTGGTAAATTCAATTAATTGGACATGATTTGGAAAGGCACACACCTGTCTGTATAAGGTCCCACAGTTGACAGTGCATGTCAGAGCAAAAACAAAGCCATGAGGTTGAAGGAAATAAGCTGAGACAGGATTGTGTCAAGGCACAGATCTGGGGAAAGGTACCAAAAAATGTCTTCACCATTGAAGGGCCCCAAGAACTACGTGACCTCCATCATTCTTAAATGGAAGAAGTTTGGAACCACCGAGACTCTTCCTAGAGCTGTCCGCCCGTTCCACACTGAGCAATTGGGTTTGAAGGGCCTTGGTCAGGAGCTGACCAAGAACCCGATGGCCACTCTGAAAGAGCTCCAGAGTTCCTCTGTGGAGGTAGGAGAACCTTCCAGGACAACTATGTCTGCAGCCCTCCACCAATCAGGCCTTTATGGTAGAGTGGCCAGACGGAAGCCACTCCTCAGTAAAAGGCACATGACAGCCCGTTTGAAGTTTGCCAAAAGGCACCTAAAGGACGCAGACCATGAGAAACAAGATTCTCTGGTCTGATGAAACTCCCGATCTAACATCTCTGGAGAGACCTGAAAACAGCTGTGCAGCGACACTCCCCATCCATCCTGACAGAACTTGAGAGGATCTGTAAAGAAGAATGGGAAACTCCCCAAATACAGGTGTGCCAAGCTTGTAGCGTCATAGCCATGAAGATGAGGCTGTAATTGCTGATAAAGGTGCTTCAACAAAGTACTGAGTAAAGGGTCTGAATACTTAAGTAAATGTGATGGCAAACATTTCTAAAAACCTGTTTTTACTTTGTCATTATGGTGTATTGTGTGAAGATTGATGAGAACAATTTTAGAATAAGGCTGTAACGAAAAAACAAAAATGTGGAAAAAAGTCAAGGGGTCTGAATACTTTCCAATCACACTGTAGAAATGACACTCAAATTGAAAATCATTAAACAAAATCATGAGGATTTCTATCAGCCTTATCAAGGTGTAGATTACATCTCACAGTCCAGTGTTAGAATTTGTAAACAAGGCTGCATGGGATTTCTCTTAATGTGACTCCATTGCCAATGGCAATGTCCACTTTAAGTATAATGCTGGGAACAGCTTGTGGATGTAACTCAGTTCCACCTCTTGACACCGTCAAAAGATCAGCTATGTGGATGTAGGAGGATCACCATCAGTTATTTTGATCGTCTACACCGGTCTAAAAATGTGGGCCCAATCAGAATGTGGACGATATCAGCACCAGGTATAAACGGGGCTTCAGTCTGCCCCAACCTTATACCAGCTCCTGTTGTCCCACAGTAAGCTACCCGCTGAGCTACAAGCAGCCTTAAAGAACAGGAGTTAGCTGAACAACTCCAAATGTCTAGACTGTTCCTGGGGAGATGCAGTACTTAGTGTGTAATCTACAATTGACTGGCAGATACAGAAAATCAAAGATATCATGCTCCCCCAGTCCTGTAGGGCTCTATTCAATCAGCTTCACTGAAGCGTAAGAAATGTTAAGGTAATATCCTTATGAGCCGACATTATGCAGCGTTTAACGCGAATGCAGTCTCCACTAACGCGGGAACATTGCCTTTAAATTTCGCTGAAGCCCCCTTCATCCAGCAGATTTTTTTGATGACATGACATTTTATGTGCAAATTTAAGCGTACATGTCATTTTCCTTGCCAGATGTCCCTATTCAGTCACTCTCTAGGGTTAAAACCACAATATTCCTCCCTGACTTTCCTCCTCACTTCAAGACAAGCAGAGCCAGTTGACTGGACCGATTGTGAGGTCACAGGCTGGATTGGGGATTCCCAAAGGGAAACAAACACATGGTCAAGTCAGTCAGGAGCAGCTGAAGAGAGCCACAGTGACTGAATCAGCTGTGGCTCATCTCTCGCCATCTCGTGTACATGTATGCGTTTTGATACAATCTATTAATGTCTTGACTTAACACACTGGTGGATGTGGGAAATCCTGTTTTGTAATTACTGTATATCTCCTAAAATCAGTAAATCTGCTTTTTGCCTTTGTACTTGGTGTTTTTCTATATTGTACTGTAATTCACATTTGACACCAATATGCATATCCTCTGAATATATAAGCCAATGAAAAAGGCCTACACAGAGTAGATCATCTTTTCAACACAATTTAACACAATTTAACAACTACACTCTGGCCCTGTACACACAGAGGTTGTACAACTGATGTACAACCCATTTGACAAAAAGGTGTGATACCACAGATATTCTTCAGAAGTTGTCAAATGTGTTCTACATCAGTATAACCTGAGTGTTTATGGGGCCAATGACACTTTCAATCCTCACATCCTGACATCAAAGAAGTGGCAAAGGAAATAGCGCCATATAAAAACAAGGACAAAGCAGCAAAGTAACAGTCATTGATCATTTAATGGCTATACCCTTAGGAAACACAGTTGACTGTTAAGACAGTACACTCTCACACACACAAATGCACACACACTAACATCTTATTTAACCATGAAAGACTAATTTGTCGTGTGGATTTCAAACGGATCCCACTCAAGACTTCTGACACACCAGTGGAGGGTCCTGAGTGTCAGTCTCTTAGCTCTGGGGATGGAAGGCCAGCCAGGTGTGACAGCTCTCAGACTGGCTTGTCATGCTGTTATCTGTTGTTGTTATTTGGACTCTGAACAAAGTTGACGGAGTAGGATCCAGTGCCTGTATCCTGGTTCACTTGGAAGTTTGAGGTGGACAGGCCAAAAGGCCGTAGGAACATATTGCCCAAGTCCTTCAGCTTGCCTATGGACAAACAGACAGGGTAAGGCAAAATACATGAAGGCTAAATTATGACAAAAAATTTAATTATAACAATAAAATGACCAATAACATATGAAAACATTTCCATTTAGGTCTGTATTATTAAACAACCTTTCTCCTTCCTCCCAAACACTCTGCTTTTTGGTTAACCACTCCCAGCCTAGTGAGTAACAGCTGGATCCACACAACATTATAGGTGACCATGATGGAACAGAACCACCCTAAAACTGCCACGGCATGTTGCGGCCACCCTCACTTGCGAACAATCTGATTTAACATATCACAGTGCACCGTTCACAGTTTCTTGCTGGTCAGTGAATGTACTTTAGTCTCTAGCCTTTTGAAATGTTCCCCTGGGGGTGCAATCTAATGTAGAAAAGCATTAGGTGAAAAATACAAAAAGGTCTCATACCCATCATCTCTTCCTTCAGCTTCTCATTTCGTTCGTGGATCTGTTGTGGAAGCCGCTGTATGGAGGAGAGAGAAAGAGAGTCAGTCAGTCAAGGAGGCTGGTTACTATTCTGTGGCCCCAACATTTCACACAACACAACAGTGCACATCAGATATGATTTAGCGCCCTCTGATCTCACAACCTTTACCTGTTTGGATTAGAACGTCAAGGACATGGTGTTACTACTTTACCCCCTGGTTGTCTTGACAACGTCTCTGTGGTGGGACTATTGCATTAACCCCTGGACTAGAGCTAGTAACCTCAGATGTAGTGGGAAAGGGGGATACCTAGTCAGTTGTACAACTGAACACCAACTGAAATGTGTCTTCCGCATTTAACCAGAGGTGCGGGGGGCTGCCTTAATCAACATCCACGTCTTCGGCACCCAGGGAACAGTGGGTTACCTGCCTTGCTCAGGGGCAGAACGACAGATTTTACCTTGTCAGCTCGGGGATTCCATCCAGCAACCTTTCGGTTACTGGCCCAATGCTCTAACCACTAGGCCGCCCCACAGGTTTTTTCCCCTCAATCCATCACAGTAATATCTCATTATCCACCTCAGGTCAGAAGGACCCCTTTTCTTTGCTTTGTAATTATTGGCATATTATATCTAGGGTGCTGGTCTATACAGCATGCTTCCAATGACATACAGTGTCTTCAGAAAGTATTCACACTCGGAATTTTAAATGGATTCAATTGAGATTTCTCCTCACTGGCCTACAGTGCATTCGGAAAGTCTTCATACCCCTGGACTATTTCCACATTTTGTTACATTACAGCCTTATTCTAAAATTGATTAAATTGCTTTTCCCCCCTCAATCTACACACAATATCCCCCGACGACAAACCAAAAACAGGTTGAGATATTTTTGCAAATGTATTACAAAACATCACATTTTCATAAGTATTCAGACCTTTTACTGAGTACTTTGTTGAATCACCTTTGGCAGCAATCACAGCCTCGAGTCTTCTTGGGTATGACGCTATAAGCTTGGCACACCTGTATTTGGGGAGTTTCTCCCATTCTTCTCTGCAGATTCTCTCAAGCTCTGTCAGCTTGAATGGGGATCGTCACTGCACAGCTATTTTCAGGTCTCTCCAGAGATGTTCTATCGGGTTCTAGTCCGGGCTCTGGCACTCAAGGACATTCAGAGACTTGTCCCTAAGCCACTCCTGCATTGTCTTGGCTGTGTGCTTAGGATCGTTGTCCTGTTGGAAGGAGAATCTTCGCCCCAGTCTGAGGTCCTGATAGCTCTGGAGCAGGTTTTTAATCCTTGGCATTCAGGCCAAAGAGTTAGATCTTGGTTTCATCAGACCAGAGAATCTTGTTTCTCATGGTCTGAGAGTTCTTCAGGTGCCTTTTGGCAAACTCCAAGTGGGCTGTCATGTGCCTTTTACTGAGGAGTGGCTTCCGTCTGGTCAATCTACCATAAATTCCTGATTGGTGGAGTGCTGCAGAGATGGTTGTCCTTCTGGAAGATTCTCCCATTTCCACAGAAGAACTCCGGAGCTCTGTCAGAGTGACCATCGGGTTCTTGGTCACCTCCCCGACCAAGGCCCTTCTCCCCCGATTGCTCATTTTGGCCGGGCGGCAGGCTCTAGGAAAAGACTTGGTGGTTCCAACCTTCTATTAAGAATGGAGGCCACTGCGTTCTTGGGGACCTTATCGTGTCCAATTGAATATACCACAGATGGACTCCAATCAAGTTGTAGAAACATCTCAAGGATGATTGATGGATGCACAGGATGCACCTGAGCTCAATTTCAAGTCTCATAGCAAAGGGTCTGAATACTTCTGTAAATAAGGTATTTCTGTTCATTTATGAATTTGCATTTCTAAAAATATGCATTCACTTTGTCATTATAGTGTATTGTGTGTAGATTGATGAGGAAATCTAATCAATTTTAGAATAAGGCTGTAATGTAATAAAATGTGGAAAAAGTCAAGGGGTCTGAATACTTTCCGAATTCACTATACACACACACAATACCCCATAGTGGAATTATGTTCCAATTTTGTATATATATATATATATATTTGATCAAATGTTTAGCGTCAATAAGTATTCAACCCATTTGTTATGTCAAGCCTAAATAAGTTCAGGAGTAAATGTGCTTCACAAGTCACATAATAAATTGCATGGACTCACTCCTTGTGCAACAAGCGTTTATGATTTTTAAATGACGACCTCATCTCTGTACCCCACCCATACAGTTATCTGTAAGGTTCCTCAGTTGAGCAATACATTTCAAACACAGATTGAAACCACAAATACCAGGGAGCTTTTTCAATGACTTACAAAGAAGGGCACCTAATGGTAGATCGCAAAAAAAGCAGAAAAAAAGCAGACATTGAATATCTATTTGAGCATGGTGAAGTTATTATTTACACTTTGGATGTTGTATCAATACACCCAGTCACTACAAAGACACAGGCGTCCTTCCTAACTCAGTTGCCGGAGAAGAAGGAAACTACTCAGCGGTTTCACCATGGTGGCTTTAAAACAGTTAGAGTTTAAAGGCTGTGCTGGGCAAGGAGAAAACTGAGGATGGATCAACAACACTGTAGTTACTCCACAATACTAACCTAATTGACAGAGTGACAAGGCACTAAAGTAATACTGCAAAAGAATTGGCAAAGCAATTCACCTTCTTCCTGAATACAAAGTGTTATTGGATTTTCCCCAAACATAGCACATTACTGAGTACCACTCTCCATATTTCAAGTATAGTGGTGGCAGCATCATGTTATTGGTATGCTTGTAATTGTTAAGGGCTGGGGAGTTGAAGATAAAAAATAAACGGAATGGAGCTAAGCACAGGCAAAATCCTAGAGGAAAACCCAGTTCAGTCTGCATTCCACCAGACACAGGAAGATGCATTCACCTTTCAGCAGGACAATAACCTAAAACACTTGGCCAAATCTACACTTACCAAAAATACAGTGAATGTTCCTGAGTGGCCGAGTTAGAGTTTTGGCTTAAATCTACTTGAAAATCTATGGCAAGATCTGAAAATGGTTGTCTAGCAATGAACAGCAACCAACTTGACAGATCTGTGTATAAAACTCTTAGACACTCACAGCTGTAATCACTGCTATAGGTGCTTCTACAAAGTATTGTCTCAGGGTTGTGAATACTTATGTAAATGAGATATTTCTGTATTTCATTTAATCAATCAATTTGAAAATGTAAACATTTTTTTTTTTACTGTCTTTATGGGGTATTGTGTGTAGATTGGCAGATAAATATATATTTAATTAATGCAGTAACAAAATGTGGAATAAGTCAAACGGTATGAATACTTTCTGAAGGCTCTGTAACTGCTCTCATCTCACATTATCCATTCTAGACCAAACAAAGGAAATGTGGAACTGTTGGGAGGAGTGGAGTTGATTCTTGGGTACGTGTGTGTGTGCGTGTGTGTTAGAGCCGGAGGAGATACATTAGACAGAGTATTTGGAGACCATTTAGTGTCTGCTGGTGTAGTTTCATATGAAAATAATTGCACTATACTCCTTCCTCTCCGTATTTTATCTGGTCTTCTCCTTGCCTCGGTCTACTCTTCTTGGCCAGGCCAAGATGTGCCGAGCGCGTTCCAAATGGGTCCTAATCCCCTATAAAGTGCACTAGGCTAGGCCAGTTGTGCGCACCCGTAGGGCGGCACACAATTGGCCCAGCATCGTCCGGGTTAGGCCAGGGTAGCCCGTCATCGTATGATAAGATTTTGTTCTTAACTGATTTGCCTAAATAAATAAAGGTTCATGTTTTTTTTAAAGAACTGGGCAATATGGACAAAAATCCATATTGCGATAAATTGCCTGAATTGATGCGATAATGATAAATAGAACGATACATTTATAACATTAGTGTCGAGCACCAGTTATTATTATTAGTATTATTATATTTTAAACTACTACTACTACTACTGGTTTGATGGTTGTAGCCAACAATTGTCCCATTAACAATAACCTATATTAGCAAATATTTTTAATTTCAAACTTCACATTTCTCTAGTATTGGCCACAAAATGCCTGCGATAAGCGGTCGGTGTGGATAATTTTGGGTTTATCATCACTGCTCTACTACTTAGTGCACTATATATGTAATAGGGTGGCATTTGAGATGCAGGAGCTGTGAGCTTGTGTTGTGTAAGCCGCCTCCTCATGGCTACATTAGTAAGAGCTGCTGCTTGGCTCCTGTTGCTATGCATGGCCTCATTCAGAACAAAAAAAAACTTCTCTACCCTTGACACAGATACAGACAACTCCAGCACAGACAGCCTCATAGAATGGAAAGACGAAAAAAACCTTTGTCCAAGCCATTTCAGTTTGCCAATATTGCAAGTTAAACAGTGATGATTAATTCAAACCCTAGCTATTGAACGAGCAAGATCAATGAAATTGTCAAATAAGTGGGCCTCATATCAAAATCTTGTTTTTTCATCCAAGGCAACTCTAACCACATGTAAAACCCAATCCTTATACAGTACTCTCCAAGTGTTAAAAATGAACTATGTGCATGTACTGAATAGTGACCGTTAAGTGCTAAATTGTTACTTTGAGTTAAATGCCAGTTTTTGCCACTAACCATGCAGGCCTCTCTGGCCGCAGGCAGGTTTGGGTCTTTCTCCAGAGCAGCCTTGTAGTCTTCCAAAGCCTCATCCAGCTTGTCTGTTTTCTCATAGAGCTCTGCCCTCCGCAGGATCGCCCGCATGTAGTTTGGGTTCAACTCTATAGCTGGAGGTGAAAAAAACAAGGAAACAAATGTTCAGAGTGCTAGTTACATAGCAATGGGTATGAATAAATGTAATTCACCCAAATCTGCACCTGGTGTTGGTGATTTTGATAATAGCAACTGCAATTTACCGGATACACCTGGTTTGGGTGAACAGAAAATATGTAGAAACATGGGGGGTTCTGGAGTGGGAAGTGTGTTTGCTACACACACCATACACTGGTAAAGTAGGACACCAGGTCCCAGAGAGTTCAATCATCTGACATGGTTGAATTACAATACATACAGATTTAACAGTCTCACCTTTTGTGCAGTCAGCAATGGCTTTCTCATTCTTATCCTGTTGGCGGGGAAAAAGGTTTGATTGAAACTCAGTCTGCATTTTGTTGTGTATTTGTCTAGGTGTTGTACATCTTTTTGGGTAGGTAAGTTATGAGATGACATCATCAACTCCAAATGGCCCGTTGATGTCTTGACACATAGGACTCGAATGAATCAGGCAAGAGCATAGCTCCCATTCAAACCTATAGTTACAGTGGAGTACCACTAGGTGTCACAAGAGCTCTGCGTCTTTTTGCCCCGCCACTAAACTGCGCACATGACTTCGCAATAGTAGAAGATAGTTTACTTCAAGACAATTGTGCCATAAAAGGTACACTTTAGCAATATGTTATAATATAGGTAGCTGTCTGAGAAGGTATTTTGACAAAACGAACAGAAATGTAGGAAACCTCAGGAGGGTAATAACAATCAACTAGGTAAACTCAGATAGGTCCTCAGAATTCCCCACTTGGTTAAGTTTATCGTTGCTATCAGTCTTACCAGGTGCAGGCGGGCAGCAGCACGGTTAGAGAAGAGAATAGCCCTCTCCTTGCTGTAACACACAGGGCACACTCCCAAAGCTGCAGTGTAAGACTCCTCTGCCTCAGTGTGCTCTAGGAAGATAAAGGGTCAGTCAATTCCTATTGGACACGTTTCCACTAACAGCCGTCCTACAGCAGTTTAGCCTACAGCAGCTTACCTCCACTCTTGAACTGACTGTTCCCCTTGTCCTTTAGTGTCATGCTCTCCTCTCTGCGGCTCTATGGCACAAAGGAAACAAACATTAAACACAAAAGATGGGGAGCTTTTGCAATGTCAACTTACTAAGCACCAAATGATGGTTGTAGAGTTTCAAGTTGGAAAAAAAGCATCTTGCATTTTGGTGAGTTATTATTATAACAGAAACACGTCGTAGGAAACTAATGTTTAGACTAGGATAAAATTCACCTCCTTTTCTTCCTCTGTCAGGACTTTCTCCACTTCTCTCAGATATTCCTCGTCAAACTCAGGAGCCGGGTTCTCTTCTCCTTTCAGTTCAGTATCAGAATCTCCCCCTTCAACTGCCAAACTCATGTCTTCTTCAGTGCACTCATCCCAACTCTCTTTCTCCTCCTCCATTCCTTCACCTCTCTCCCCCTCTTTATTTTCCAATATTGTCGTTCTCACCCCTGACATCTCAGCTTCTCCTAACTCTGCATTGATGTGTTCTTCCTCTGTGTTTTGTGAGTTGTTCAATCGGACTGTCTCTTTACTGTCTCCCTCTGCTCCCTGGCATAACAGTGGGGCTTCTGAACAGTCAGTCTTCCTTTCCTTGTCACTCATGGAGCCGTCTGCTCCATCCAGAGACTCCTCACAGTCAAAGAAGTCATCGTCCTCCTGCTCAGTACCCCTGTGGGCTGCTGTGCTTTGGCTGTCTGGACATTCATGTTGTTTGGATACTCTCATAGCATTGGTCAGAGAGTTGGTCATCTTGTCAAGGAGCACCTCGGACTCCTTTTCTGCTGTGGAATCCATACAATTTTCTCCCTGTACAAAACTTCACATAAGAAGAAGGCGTTGTAGTCAGTTCTACATTCTGTCAATTTAACCTGCATCTCAGTTTAATCTAAGGATAGACTATGTCACAGTGCACTGAGATACCAGTGACGGGAGATAATATAATTCACATAGGATATCGCCACAACCTGATATGTGGATACTTGCTCATGGAACATCTCATTCCAAAATCATGGGTATTAATGTGAAGTTGGTCCCCCCCTTTGCTGCTATAACAGCTTTAACTCTTCTGGAAAGGCTTTCCACTAGATGTTTGAACATTACTGTGAGGACTTGCTTCCATTCAGCCACAAGAGCATTAGTGAGGTCGGGCACCGATGTTGGGCGATTAGGCCTGGTTCGCAGTCGGCGTTCCAATTAATCCCAAAGGTGTTCGATGGGGGTGAGGTCAGGGCCAGTCAAGTTCTTCCACACCGATCAACAAATCATATCTGTATGGACCTCGCTTTGTTCACGGGGGCATTGTCATGCTGAAATAGGAAAGGGCCTTCCATAAACTGTTGCTACAAAGTTGGAAGCATAGAATCATCTAGAATGTCATTGTATGCAGTAGTGTTAAGATTTCCCTTCACTGAAACTAAGGGGCCTAGCGCAAACCATGAAAAACAGCCCCAATAAAGGTCTCCTCCACCAAACATTACAGTTGGCACTATGCATTGGGGCAGGTATGTTCTCCAGGCATCCGCCAAACCAAGAGTTGACCGTCGGACTGCCAGATGTGCCACGTTGTAAGTAACTGAGTTTTTCAGTAAGGCCATTCTACTGCCAATGTTCGTCTATGGAGATTGCATGGCGGTGTGCTCGATTTTAAACATCTGTTAGCAAAGGGTGTGGCTGAAATAGCCAAATCCACTCATTTGAAAGGGATGTTCACATACTTTTGTATATATAGTGTACATATAGTGTACATGAGTGGTAAATCAGTACTGATGTTGTAATTTGAGTAGTGATGAGCAGAATTTAGGACATACCGGTGAACACACATTTCCCATTCACATTCCTAAACAATTCCAGCTTAATGATAGTATTGTACACTGAACAAAAATATAAAACGCAACATGTAAAGTGTTGGTCCCATGTTTCATGAGCTGAAATAAAAGATCCCAGAAACTTTCCATACGCACAAAAATCGTATTTTCTCAAATATTGTGCACAAATGTGTTTACATCCCTGTTAGTGAGTATTTTTTCCTTTGCCAAGATAATCCATCCACCTGACAGATGTGGCATATCAAGAAGCTGATTAAACCGCATGATCATTACACGGGTACACCTCGTGCTGGGGACAATAAAAGGCCAATCTAAAATGTCACAACACAATGCCACAGATGTCTCAAGTTGAGGGAGCATACAATTGGCATGCTGACTGCAGGAATGTCCAGCAGAACTGTTGACAGATCATTTAATGTTAATTTCTCGACCGTAAGCCACCTCCAACATTGTTTTAGAGAATTTGGCAGTACGTCCAACAGGGCTCACAACCACAGACCACGTGGCGTTGTGTGGGCGAGCGGTTTGCTGTCAACACTAAACACAGCGCCACTTGGTGGCAGTGGGGTTATGGTATGGGCAGACATAAGCTACGGACAACAAACCCAATTTTAAAGATGGCAATTTGAATGCACAGAGATACTGTGACAAGATCCTAAAGACCCATTGTCGTGCCATTCATCCTCCGCCATCACCTCAAAGTTTCAGCATTATAATGCACGGCCCCATGTCACAAGGATCTGCACACAATTCCTTGAAATTGAAAATGTCCCAGTTCTTCTATGGCCTGCATAATCACCAGATATGTCACCCATTTAACATGTTTGGGATGCTCTGGATCGACATGTAAAGCAGCTTCTTTCAGTTCTCTTAATATCCAGAAACTTCGCACACCCATTGAAGATAAGTGGGACAACATTCCACAGGCCACAATCAACAGCCTAATTAACTCTATGTGAAGGAGAAGACGACTGGTTTTCTGATCCACTCTCATACCTTTAAGGTATCTGTGACCAGCAGATGCATATCTGTATTCCCAGTTATGTGGAATCCATAGATTTGGGCCTAATTTATTTATTTCAATTGACTGATTTCCTTATGTGATTTGTAACAGTAAAATATTCTAAATTGTTGCATGTTGCGTTTATATTTTGGGATATTTGAGAATCTACTACTTAACAGCTACGAAAAAGCGTCTTGCTTCCAACTGGCAGCTTTATAGTGTCACCGGTCGGGAGAAGGGCAGGTGGACTGTGTGAGGAAAACGGCACGCGAACGGCAGGATCTGGGCTGCCGCTTGATAAAGAGGAATATCGCGGGCGCCCCTGAATGAGGAGATTGGCAAAAAAAAAGCACTTGAGGTTGTTGAAGAGAAAAAGTCACAATGTAGAACTGGCGCCAGAGCAGGATGCAGCGTTGTCTCTCCCCCTTCATGTGGCTATTCAGGGCCGATTCACCCATGCTGGCAATGCCGAAGTCTTTTTCTTTGCACTTTACACGGTGTGGGTTGGTTGAGTTCAGTGATGTAGTGGTAAAAAAAGGTGGGTAAACTATAATGAATAAAAATATAAAACAACAAGTAATACGTTGGTCACATGTTTCATGAACTGAACTAATACGCAAAAAAAGTAGGTTGAACTGAACTCATACGCAAAAAAAGCAGGTTGAATCTACATTAGCCCATCATTTTAGCTATCAATGTGATGTTCGCAGCACCTAATCAATCAGTTCTGTAACTGCCTGGCTGAGTGGAGGTGTGTGGATAGAATGAGCGAGCTCGCCTGGCAACCAGAGCGCAAAACACGTGAGGAAATAAAACTCAATAGTCTGCCTGGAAATTAATCTGCAAGACCAACATATTTTTCAAATATTTTTTTTTAACATATTTGATCCTTTTCTGTTCCAATTATTTTAATTCAAGTACCAAGTTGAGAAAGTGTTTAATTTTCAAGGAATTCTAGGACTTGAATTTCAGAGTGCCAAATTAAAGTACTTTAAGCACCTTGTGCGAAACCAAAGTCAGACCTTTTCATCAGGTAAGCAATGGCAAAAACATATTTGAAATATTGATTTGTATATAAAAAAAATTGAGCTATTGAGGTAATGAGAATTTTGTGAAAATGTTGGTAAAATGCATAACATCTGATTTAAAAATATATATAATTAAGATATAGATTAGATTAAGATACAGACTAATCGCAGTGAATCAAGAGAAAATTGGGTGGGAAAATTACAAAGATTATTATTATTTTTTGACAGTTTCGTGAAAATGACCCAGCTACACTTTGAAATGGCAGTGAAATGTGAATGCGTCCATACAGACATTAAAGAGTAGGTAGTGTAAGGCAAGGCGCAGAGAATGTTCGACCAACCTTTACTTGGAGACAAACACGTCTTCTAAACTTCCATGTGTAGTTGCAGGGGTTTGTTTGAATTCAGAAAATGATCTGTTATTCAATAAAATAAAATAAAATATCCATTAAGTATTCCAACAACGTGTACTCTGCCATCTTGTATTTAAAAAATCTTCCCATTGATCGAGAGGCGAGTTTCATCATGACATGCTGCACTTTGGGTAGGACACCAGTCTCAAACAATAACAGAAGATTTGAAATAGACGAGATGGCAGCGTACATATTGATGGATTACTTAATGGATAAATATTTTTATTTAACTGAATAACAGAACATTTTCTAAATTCAAACAAACCCCTGCAACTACACATGGAAGTTTAGAATATGTGTTTGTCTTCCAAGTCAGCAATTGAAGAAGTATCGCCAAGTAAAGGTTGGTCGAACATTCTGTGCTATGCTTTACACTACATACTGTGTAACAGCTGTATGGAAGCATTCATATACAGTGACTTCAGGAAGTATTCACGCCCCCTTTACATTTTCCACATTTTGTTGTGCTACAGCCTGAATTTAAAATGGATTAAAATGTAGATTTTGTCACTGGCCTACGACACACAATACCCCATAATGTCAAAGTGGATTTAAAAGAAAAGAAGTTTTACAAATTAATAAAAAATGAAAAGCTGAAATGTATCGAGTCAATAAGTATTCAACTCCTTTGTCATGGCAAGCCTAAATAAGTGAAGGAGTAGAAATGTGCTTAACAAGTCACATAATACATTGCATGGACTCTGTGTGCAATAATAGTGTTTAACATGAGTGTTGAATGACTACCTCATCTATGTACCACACACATACAATTATTTGTAAGGTCCCTTAGTTGAGCAGTGAATTTCAAACACAGATTCAACCACAAGGCACTGATTAGTAAAGCTAATAAAAAGTAGACATTGAAAATCTCTTTGAGCATGGTGAAGTTATCAACTACACTTTGGATGTTGTATCAATACACCCAGTCACTACAAAGATAAAGGCGTCCTTCCTAACTCAGTTGCCGGAGAGGAAGGAAACCGCTCAGGGATTTCACCATGAGGCCCACGGTGACTTTAAAACAGAGTTTAAAGGCTGTGATAGGAGATAACTGAGGATGGATCAACAACACTATAGTTACAGTGGGGCAAAAAAGTATTTAGTCAGCCACCAATTGTGCAAGTTCTCCCACTTAAAAAGATGAGAGAGGCCTGTAATTTTCATCATAGGTACACTTCAACTATGACAGACAAAATTAGGGGGAAAAAATCCAGAAAATCACATTGTAGAATTTATGAATTTATTTGCAAATTATGGTGGAAAATAAGTATTTGGTCACCTACAAACAAGCTAGATTTCTGGCTCTCACAGACCTGTAACTTCTTCTTTAAGAGGCTGCCCTGTCCTCCACTCGTTACCTGTATTAATGGCACCTGTTTGAACTTATCAGTATTAAAGACACCTGTCCACAACCTCAAACAGTCACACTCCAAACTCCACTATGGCCAAGACCAAAGAGCTGTCAAAGGACACCAGAAACAAAATTGTAGACCTGCACCAGGCTGGGAAGACTGAATCTGCAATAGGTAAGCAGCTTGGTTTGAATAAATCAACTGTGGGAGCAATTATTAGGAAATGGAAGACTTACAAGACCACTGATAATCTCCCTCGATCTGGGGCTCCACGCAAGATCTCACCCCGTGGCGTCAAAATGATGACAAGAACGGTGAGAAAAATCCCTGAACCACACGGGGGGACCTAGTGAATGACCTGCAGAGAGCTGGGACCAAAGTAACAAAGCATACCATCAGCAAGGGCATTGAAGATGAAATGTGGCTGGGTCTTTCAGCATGACAATGATCCCAAATACACCGCCCGGGCAACGATGGAGTGGCTTCGTAAGAAGCATTTCAAGGTCCTGGAGTGGCCTAGCCAGTCTCCAGATCTCAACCCCATAGAAAATCTTTGGAGGGAGTTGAAAGTCCGTGTTTCCCAGCAACAGCCCCAAAACATCACTGCTCTAGAGTGATAATAAGTTATTTATTTACCTGCATGGAGGAATGGGCCAAAATACCAGCAACAGTGTGTGAAAACCTTGGGAAGACTTACAGAAAACATTTGACCTCTGTCATTGCCAACAAAGGGTATATAACAAAGTATTTAGATAAACTTTTGTTATTGACCAAATACTTATTTTCCACCGTAATTTGCAAATAAATTCATAAAAAATCCTACAATGTGATTTTCTGGATTTTTTTTCTAATTTTGTCTGTCATAGTTGAAAATTACAGGCCTCTCATCTTTTTAAGTGGGAGAACTTGCACAATTGGTGGCTGACTAAATACTTTTTTGCCCCACTGTACTCCACAATACTAACCTGATTTACATAGTGAAAAGAGAAGATTTTTGGAATATTTTGATTCTGTACACACGCATCCTGTTTGCAACAAGGCGCTAATGTAACTGTCAAAAAAATGTGGCAAAGAACACTTGGATTACAGCCGAGTGTTCCGCCCTGCTCAACCCGGTGTTGCTCATTCAGCCGACAGAAACTTTCAACCGGTTCTCCCCATTAAGCAACGAGATGGAGTCAGAGGGCGAGCCCTCTCGGGTTTCTCCTCCACCCGCTATGGTCGGTCTGAGCCGCCGAAGCCTCCCACCATTAGCTCTAACAAACTGAAAACCCTAGTCATTGGCAACTTCATTACCCGCAATATTTGACTTAAAAAGAATCATCTAGGGGCCTCCCGGGTGGTGCAGTGGTTAAGAGCGCTGTACTGCAGCGCCAGCTGTGCCACCAGAGGCTCTGGGTTTGCGCCCAGGCTCTGTCGTAACCGGCCGCGACACACAATTGGTCTAGCGTCGCCCGGGTTAGGGAGGGATTGGCCGGTAGGGATATCCTTGTCTCATCACGCACTAGCGACTCCTGTGGCGGGCCGGGCGCAGTGCGCGCTAACCAAGGTTGCCAGGTGCATGGTGTTTCCTCCGACACATTGGTGCGGCTGGCTTCCGGGTTGGATGCGTGCTGTGTTAAGAAGCAGTGCGGCTTGGTTGGGTTGTGTATCGGAAGACGCATGACTTTCAACCTTCGTCTCTCCTGAGCCCGTACGGGAGTTGTAGTGATGAGACAAGATAGTAGCTACTAAACAATTGGATACAACGAAATTGGGGAGAAAACGGGGTAAAAATAAATACAAAAAAATTAAAAGAATCATCCAGCAATCATTCACTGTTTACCAGGGGTCAGACCTACCAGCAAAGGCTAATCTGAAGATGGTGCTGGCTAAGGCTAAAACTGGCGAGTGTAGAAAGTATAGGGTTATTGTTATCCACGTCCGAACCAACGATGTTAGGATGAAACAGTTAGAGGTCACCAAGTGCAATACATCTTCATCATGTAAATCAGCTAGAAAGATGTGTCGGCATCGAGTAATTGTCTCTGGCCCCCTCCCAGTTAGGGGACTGATGAGCTCTACAGTCTCACAACTTTATCGCTGGTTGAAAACTGTTTTCTGCCCCTCCCAAAAGATAGAATTTGTAGATAATTGGCCCTCTTTCTGGGACTCACCCACAAACAAGACCATGGCCTGCTGAGGAATGACAGACTCCATTCTAGCTGGAGGGGTGCTCTCATCTTATCTCATCTATGAACATAGACAGGGCTCTAACTCCTCTAGCGCTACAATGAGATAGCCAGCCTGCCAGCTTAGAGTCTGCCACTAGCACAGTCAGTGTAGTCAGCTAAGCTATCCCCATTGAGACTGTGTCTGGGCCTCGATCTAGGCTAAGCAAAACAAACATGGCTGTGTTCACCCTCACAATCTCACTGGAATAAAGACCTCCTCCATTCTTGTGATTATTGAGAGATTGAGATCTCACATCTCAAAATAGTGTTACTTAATGTTAGATCCCTCACTTCCAAGGAAGTCAGTCAATTAACTAATCACTGATCATAATCTTGATGTGATTGGCCTGACTGAAATATGGCTCAAGCATGATGAATGTACTGTGTTAATTGAGGCCTCTCCTCCTGGTTACACTAGTGACCATATCCACTGTGCATCCTGCAAAGGTGGAGGTGTTGCTAACATTTATGGACAGCAGCAAATTTCAATTTACAAAAAAGAAAATGACTGCGTTTTCATCTTTTGAGCATCTAGTCATGGAATCTATGCAGCCTACTTATAGTTACTGTTTACAGGACTCCTGGGCCGTATACAACGTTCCTCACCGAGTTCCCGGAATTCCTATCAGACCTATCGGTAGGTAACATAAAAACATTTGGACTTTAATATTCACATGGAAAAGTCCACAGACCCACTCAAAAAGGCTTTCAGAGCATTATCGACTCAGTGGGTTTTGTCCAACATGTCATCCAGACCTACTGTACTAATTGCCACAGTCATACCCGGATCTAGTTTTGTCCCGTGGAATAAATATTGTAGATCTAAATGTTTTTCCTCATAACCCTGGACAATCGGACCACTATTTTATTAAGTTTGCAATCGCAACAAATAATCTGCTCAAACCCCAACCAAAATCAACAAAAGCAGTGCTATAAATTCTCAGACAAACCCAAAGATTCCTAGATGCACTTCCAGACTCCCTCCACCTACCTAAGGATGATGGAGAACAGAAATCAGTTAAGTACCTAACTGAGGATCTTAACTTTGCATCATACCCTTGACGCAGTTGCACCCCTAAAAAAAAAGAAATGTGGCATGAGAAATTTGCACCCTGGTATACAGAAAATACTCAAGCCCTGAAGCAAGCCTCCAGAAAATTGGAACGGAAATGGCGCTCCACCAAACTGGAAGTCTTCCGACTAGCTTGGAAATACAGTACCGTGAAATATCAGAGCCCTCACTGCTGCTCGGACGTCCTATTTTTCCAACCTAATTGAGGAGAATAAGAACAATCCAACATTTATTTTTGATACTGTGGCAAAGCTAACTAAAAAGCAGCAGTCAACATTAGAGGATAGCTTTCACTTCAGCAGTGATAAATTCATGAACATCTTTGATGAAAAGATCATTATCATTAGAAAGCAAACTACGGACTCCACTTTGAATCCGCGTATGTCTCCAAAACTTAGTTGTCGCGAGTCTGCACAGAACTGCCAGGACCTAGGATCAACAGAAACACTAAAGTTTTTTAATCCTGTATCTCTTGACACATTTATGAAAATAGTAATGGCCTCTAAACCGTCAAACTGCATACTGGACCCTATTCCAACTAAACATCTGAAAGTGCTACTTCCTGTGCTTGGCCCCCCAATGTTGAACATAATAAATGACTCCCTATCCACCGGATGTGTACCAATATCACTGAAAGTGGCAGTAATAAAGCCTTGAAAAAGCCAAACCATGACATGGAAAATGTAAAAAACTAAAATTGGCTTATATCAACTCTCCCAACCCTTTCAAACATTTTTTAAAAAGCTGTTGCGCAACTCACTGCCTTCCCGAAGACAAATAATGTATACCAAATGCTTCAGTCTGGTTTTAGATCCCATTATAGCACTGAGACTGCACTCGTGAAGGTGTGAAATGACCTTTTAATGCCATCAGACCAAGGCTCTGCATCTGTCCTCGTGGTCCTAGACATTAGTACTGCTTTTGGCACCATCGATCACCATATTCTTTTGGAGAGATTAGAAACCCTAATTGGTCTACACAGACAAGTTC
Organism: Oncorhynchus kisutch; assembly: GCF_002021735.2. Lineage (NCBI taxonomy): Eukaryota > Metazoa > Chordata > Actinopteri > Salmoniformes > Salmonidae > Oncorhynchus > Oncorhynchus kisutch. The sequence goes on along the minus strand of NC_034179.2, from coordinate 55,897,571 downwards.
TTACCTGGTTTAGATCTTATATGTCGTAAAGATATCCATTTGTCTCTGTGGATGGTTTGGCCTCTGACAAATCAATTGTAATAGGCGTTCCTCAAGGTTGCCTACCCTGAAAGCCTCTGTTTCAGACATAAGGAAGTGGATGGCATCAAATGTTTTACTTTTAAACTTGGACAAAACAGAGATGCTAGTTCCCAAGAAACAAAGAGATCTGCTGATGGATCTGACAATTATTCTTGATGGTTGTACAGTCATCTCAAATAAAACTAGTGAAAGACCTCAGCGTTACTCTGGACCCTGATCTCTCTTTTGACGAACATATCAAGAATATTTCAAGGACAGCTTTTTTCCACCTTCGTAACATTGCAAAAATCAGAAACTTTTTGGCCAAAGATTATGCAGAAAAGCTAATCCATGCTTTTGTTAATTTTACTATTGCAGTGCTCTACTCTCCAGCTACCTGGTTAAAGCACTAAATAAACTCCAGTTAGTGCTAAACACAGCTGCTAGAATCCTGACAAGAACCAAATAAAATCATATTACTCCAGTTAGCCTCTACATTGGCTTCCTGTTAAGGCTAGGGCTGATTTCAAGGTTTTACTGCTAAAGCATTACATTGGATTGATCCTACCTATCTCTCCAATTTGGTCTTGCCGTACATACCTACACGTACGCTACGGTCACAAGACACAGGCCTCCTTATTGTCCCTATAATTTGCTAAGCAAACAGCTGGAGGCAGGGTCTTCTCCTATAGACCTCACTTTTTTTTGAACGGTCAGCATATCGATGTGAGAGACACAGACTCGGTCTCGAGTCTTTACTGAAGACTCATCTCTTCAGTAGGTCCTATAATTGAGTGTAGTCTGGCCCATGAGTACGAAGGTGAACGGCAAGGCACTGGAGCGACGAACTGCCCTTGCTGTCTCTGCCTGGCCGGCTCTCTCCACTGGGATTCTCTGTCTCTGACCCTATTACGCGGCCTGAGTCACCGGCTTACTAGTGCTCTGCCTTGCCGTCCCTAGGAGGGGTGCGTGACTTGAGTGGGTTGAGTCACAGATGTAATCTTCCTTTCCGGTTTTGCACCCCCTCAGGCTTGTGCGGTGGAGATCTTCGTAGGCTATACTCAGCCTTGTCTCAGGGTAGTAAATTGGTGGTCTGATGATATCCCTCTTGTGGGGTTATATACTGCCTGGTTGGCCCTGTCTGGGGGTATTGTCGGACAAGGCCACGGTGTCCCCCAACACACCCCTCTCTCCGTCTCTAGTGTCTGCTGCAAGAGTCTATGTGCCGGGGGGCTAAGGTCAGTCTGTTATATCTGGTGTAATTCTCATGTCTTATCAAGTGTCCTGTGTGAATTTAAGCATGCTCCCTCTAATTATCTCTCTCTCCCTCCACTCCCGGAGGACCTGAGCCGTAGGATCATGCCTCAGGACTACCTGGCCTGATGACTCCTGGCTGTCCCCAGTCCACCTGGTCATGCTACTGCTACAGTTTCAACTGTTCTACCTGCGGCTAGGAAACCCTGATCCGTTCACCGGTCGTGCTACCTACCACCGGACCTGTTGCACCCTCTACAACCGCTGTGATTATTTTATACTGCTGGTCATCTATGAATGTTTGAATATCTTGAAGAACAATCTGTCCTTAAATGGCCATGTAGTCTTATAATCTCCACCCGGCACAGTCAGAAGAGGACTGGCCACCCCTCTGAGCCTGGTTCCTCCCTAGGTTTCTTCCTAGGTTCCTGCCTTTTTAGAGAATTTTCCCTAGCCACAGTGCTTCTACATCTGCATTGCTGGGTTTCCGTATAGCACTTTGTGACATCTGCTGATGTAAAAAGGGCTTTATAAAAAATAAAAAAAGGATTTATTGATTAAATTAACATATTGTCCTAAATACAAAGTGTTATGTTTGGGTTAAATCCAAATATAACACATTACTGAGTATCCCACTCCATATTTTCAAGCATAGTGGTGGCTGCATCATGTAACGGGTACGCTTGTAATCATTAAGGACTGAGGAGTTTTTCAGGATAAAAAAAACAAAACAATGGAGATAAGCACAGGCAAAATCCTAGAGGAAAACCTGGTTCAGTCTGCTTTCCACCAGACACTGGGAGATGAATTCACCTTTCAGCTGTACAATAATCTAAAAACAAGGCCAAATCTACACTGGAGTTGCCTACCAAGAAGACAAGTTCCCGAGTGGCCGAGTTACAGTTTTGACTTAAATTTACTTAAAAATCTATGGCAAGACCTGAAAATGGTTGTCTAGCAATGGTCAACAACCAATTTGACAGAGCTTAAATCATTTTGAAAAGAATAAAATGGGCAAATGTTGCACAATCCAGGTGTGTAAAGCTCTTACACTTAGCCAGAAAGACAACTGCTGTAATCACTGCCAAAGGTGATTCTACAAAGTATTGACTCAGGGGTGTGAGTACTTATGTAAATGTAATCTTTCTGGATTTCATTTTCAGTAAATTTGCTAACATTTCTAAAAACATGTATTCACTTTGTCATTATGGGGAATTGTGTGTAGATGGGTGAGAAATGTATTTAAACCAATTTGAATCCAGGCTGTAACAACAATTGCGGAATAAATCAAGGTGTGTGAATACTCCGAAGGCAATGTATCACGGCCGTTTAAGCCTCTTGATGTCAGCTCCCTCTCTAACACGAATGTAGAGGCATGGACACTTTTATTACTTCTAGCTACTACGTTCGCTACAAAACTGTTTACTTAATATTAGTATTATGTTTGCTTATCTAGCAGCAAAAAAAAAAATGTTTTACTTCAGCGATAAAGCTAACGTTAGCTTGCTAGCTAGTCAGCTAAATTCATGCGTTAGCTAGCTAGCATAATGCTACCTAACATGTACAGACCCAAATTATACACATTTTGACATTTGAATTATGTTTTCTTCATATACATTTCAATAACTGAAGCTAAATTACTTCTTCACCATCGTAAACATATATATATATATATTACAAAGGTTCGTTAAGGAGTATAATATTGCATATTTAGGATTTAGTACAGTCCTACCTCTACTCACGATGACGTTCCCTCTGTAAACAATGCTTCCGCTTGCTTATCCAATCACATAAGGGTTACGACCCCGAGGAACTCTGGGATATGTAGTCATTAAGGAAACACTTGGCTTAATGAATGTTTCACATAAATACTGTCTGTTTCGTCACAGAATTATTCTTTGGTTTCACCCTGAAGAAAACCATTAAAAACCGACTAATTCATGAATGAATCTCTCTCAAACGTGCCTTTCAGAAATCCAGCTAACAATTCTAGGGAGAGAAAGCGTTTTTGTAATGTTACTCTCATGTTTGAGTGTTCTATCCATGTTAGCAAGAATATTAGAATATTTTGGTGTTAAATTTAGGTGAACATTCCCTCAATGTCAAGCAGAACTGATTTAGAACGTGTTTGCAATGTTCACAGAATATACTACATCAATGTTCTAGATGTGTTATATGGGACATTGCAAGAACATTCATGTGTCCAGTTAGAATATTCCCTCAACGTCCCACCAAACATACACAGGACATGGATGCCATTGTTCTCACAATACAAGATATTAATGTTCTAGACAAGCTTCATGGAAATGTTGAAAGAACATTTCTGTGTATCAGTTGTCAGGATGTCAATCTGATGGTCTCAAAGAAACATTGTCCAAAAAAGGTATATTTTATTAAACATCACACCTTGTTACTGTTGTCAAGCACATCAAGGCCTTGATTCATTACCAGCTACAAGTTTAGGGATACTCACACACAGTGGTGTTTCACATACAGCAGTGTTTTCAACTTACACGTTTGACACACTTTGCATGTTCATTTATATAGTAATTATGATTTAACATGTCCTCACCAGGGTTTTGAACTCACAAACCTCTTGGTTTACAGTACTCAGATCTTCTTGCTACGCCACCATGTCTGTGTCAGTTATCAGTTAATTTGACTATTCTCTCATCATTCTCTCATTTCCTTATTTCAACCATTTAAGAGATTTCTGTATAGTTGTTTAATGGTTTTGGCACATAATAACCCGTTATAATGATACTCCTGAACCACTATGATCAATGCAAGTTTTTCTTGAGTGTACTTTGAACTGAACTCAGATTTACTTCAAAGTGCATTCATCCTATTGCTTAGACATATCAAGTTGTTTCAGACCTACAAAAGTGCATTGTTCAGGGGAAAAGTTGACATATAATTGCTTTTGCAACGTTCCCATGAAACATGTCTAGAACATTATTCTAGGGTTCTGAGAACATGGTAACCATGCTCTGGGTAAGTTATATTTTACATTAAGGGAATGGACTCTTGGAAACATTCCTTGCACATCACAGGAACATTCCAATGAAAACATTAGATGTATCTCGTGCTGCTCAGTTGGTAGAACATGGCACTTGCAACACCAGGGTTGTGGGTTTGATTCCCACAGGGACCAGCATGAAAATGTGTGCTCTGGATAAGAGTTTCTGCTAAATGACTTAAATGTTAATGAGACTAAGGGAACATTCTCTAAAGCTGTGGGAATGTTTGTTGTTAGCTGCGATCTGTGTAAAGATTAGCCCTCATTCTTCTTATTTAAGGGCTCTGGAATCAATGAATGGGCTTGGTTGAACTGGATGGAGTGGAGAGAAGGTTATTTGACTGGATAAAACCCTGTCTCAGTAATTTCTCATTTGTGTAGCCCAGTTAGCGCTAAAACATTCATCATCAACATCCCTTTGAGATAACTTTTTAGTATTTGCTAGAAAAAGCCTGAAATATGCATAAGAGATGGTACTTGCTCTACAAATCCGAATGCTGTTATCTTGGGTACAAATTATACAAGTTGTGGGACCATTTTGGGAGGGAGAAAAGGGTATTATTGAGATCAAATGACATGGACAGATACATCCTCAAAAAGTGCTTTATAGCTGAATGCTGACATAGAAAATGTCTCTCTCACATTCTCTGCTGAACATCTATTTTTATGATGTACACAGTATTCTGTATCACTGAATGGATTAGGGACATATTTGCAAAGGAGTGTGTTCTTGACCCTGATGATAAACGTCATGCCTTGACCTCTGCTGCTATGCTTTCATGCTGCCATCAAACAGACAGTGCTTAAGATCATTACTTGCATCGTTCTATAAACACTTCAGGCTACCAAATTCCACAAGACCCAGACAAGTGATGCCACACTTAATAAGGAGCTTATTTTCTGGTCCTTTATCACCTGGTGAATGCTGTTGTTCACCCACAATAAATACTGTTGATACTGGAATGTGTGATCTATTAAGTTATCCATAAATATGTGTCCCATTCCCTTAAAAGGAGGGTGATATGTATGTTATAACCTACATTATAATGATGAAACTGAGAAATGATGAGGAACAGCCAGGAACGTTCATAAATCACGTTTATTATCACGTTAACCTTTGCAATCAAAACTAAATAACAATGCACTACAAATCCATTTATTGACACAGAAATCAACTCTGTGCTGTCTTATCTGTGTCTGCTGAACAGAATGTACAGTGATTGGTAGGAGAAATGGAGTAGTATACTGTACGTTTCCAACGGTCCGTTCTCCCTCACATAGTCCAGCTGTAAAGTAATAATTTTTGTCTGAATTAAGATTGATACATTTTAATATGACTATACATTTTCAAGAGGGCTAACATCCATTATCGTTATTAGTAGTATTTCTGAATTAAGGCATTTGATTTTACAATATCTTTCCATTCAGAGCTTGCAAGAAAGGCATTTCACTGTACTTGTGCACATGACATTAAAACATAGAGGGCATAGAGGGTCTTGATTTTAATTTCATTTAATGTATTTATTTGAAATCTTATTCGGCATAGTTAGATTGTTACTGCACTGTCCCTCTAAATTGTTTGAGATAAAAAGCACATTCCCCCTTTAAATAAAACATTTTCTATCACATATACCGCCATCTAAATAAATAAATACAATATCAATCCCAAGTTTAGCAGATGTGAACTACAAATGCTGCAAATGTGTACAAACGCTGCAATACGATACTGTAAATCAAGATACATCACACATATATATACATGCCTTCAAACAATAAAAATGCAATATTACATTACATAGTGGCTGTTGTGGAACACTACATATACATTCTTAAATTGAGAGAACAAACCCAAATACACATGGGGATTGATGTCAACCATGAACCTAAATGATCTCAACACAATGCTTTCAATAGCCTTTACTGGGCAGCTAGCTATCAAATATAAATGTTTCACTCAACATACAAATAGAACAAACACAATATGACAAGAAGAATATGTTTCACCCTCCAAAATAGTCAAGACAATTATCTTTTATACACACTGAGTGTATGAAAGATTAAGAACACCTTCCTAAACTCAGCAAAAAAAAAAGAACCGGCCCTTTTTCAGGACCCTGTCTTTCAAAGATAATTAGTAAAAATACAAATACCTTCACAGATCTTCATTGTAAAGGGTTTAAACATGGTTCCCCATGCTTGTTCAATGAACCATAAACAATTAAGGAACATGCACCTGTGGAACGGTCGTTAAGACACTAACAGCTTACAGACGGTAGGCAATTAAGGTCACAGTAATGAAAACTTAGGACACCGAAGAGGTTTTTCTACTGACTCTGAAAAACACCAAAAGAAAGATGCCCAGGGTACCTGCTCAACTGCGTGAATGTGCCTTATGCATGCTGCAAGGAGGCATGAGGACAGCAGATTTGGCCAGGGTAATCAATTGCAATGTCCGTACTGTGAGACCCCTAAGCCAGCGCTACAGGGAGACAGGACGGACAGCTGATCATCCTCTCAGTGGCAGACCATGTGTAACAACACCTGCACAGGATCCGTACATCCGAACATCACACATGCGGCACAGGTACAGGATGGCAACAACAACTGCCCGAGTTACACCAGGAATGCACAATCCCTTCATCAGTGCTCAGACTCTCCGCAATAGGCTGAGAGAGGCTGGACTGAGGGTTTGTAGGCCTGTTGTAAGGCAGGTCCTCACCAGACATCACCGGCACAAACCCACAGTCGCTGGACCAGACAGGACTGGCAAAAAGTGCTCTTCACTTGACGAGTCACGGTTTTGACTCCACAGGGGTGATGGTCGGATTCGTGTTTATCGTCGAAGGAATTAGTGTTACACCGAGGCCTGTACTCTGTAGCGTGATCGATTTGGAGGTGGAGGGTCCGTCATTGTCTGGAGTGGTGTGTCACAGCATTATCGGACTGAGCTTGTCGTCATTGCAGGCACATCTCAACGCTGTACGTTACAGGCAAGATATCCTCCTTCATGTGGTACCCTTCCTGCAGGCTCATCCTGACATGACCCTCCAGCATGACAATGCCACCAGCCGTACTGCTCGTTCTGTGCGTGATTTCCTGCAAGACAGGAATGTTTTGCCATGGCCAGCGAAGAGCCCAGATCTCAATCCCATTGAGCATGTCTGGGACCTGTTAGATCAGAGGGTGAGGGCTTGGGCCATTCCCCCCAGAAGTGTCTGGGAACATGCAGGTGTCTTGGTGGAAGAGTGGGGTAACATCTGACAGTAAGAACTGGCAAAACTGGTGCAGTCCATGAGGTGGAGTACTTAATGCAGCTGGTGGCCACACCAGATACGGACTGTTACTTTTGATTTTGACCCACCCCCTTTGTTCAGGGACACATTATTCCATTTCTGTTAGTCACATGTCTGTGGAACTTGTTCAGTTTATGTCTCAGTTGTTGAATCTTGTTATGTTCATACAAATATTTACACATGCTAAGTTTGCTGAAAATAAACACAGTTGATATTGAGAGGACATTTCTTTTTTTGCTGAGTTTGTTATCGATTTGCACCCCCTTTGGGTGGTGGCCCATTCTTGATACACATGGGAAACTGTTGAGCGTGAAAACCCAGCAGCGTTGCAGTTCTTGACAAAAACCGGTGCGCCTGGAAACTACTACCATACCCTGTTCAAAGGCACTGAAATATTTTGTCTTGCCCATTTACCCTCTGAATGGCAGACACACAATCCAAGTCTCAATTGTTTCAAGGCTTAAAAATACTTCTTTAACCTGTCTCCTCCACTTCATCTACACCAATTGAAGTGGATTTAACAAGTGACATCAATAAGGGATCATAGCTTTCACTTGGATTCACCTGGTCAGTCTATGTCATGGAAAGGTGTCCTAATTTTTTGTACACTCAGTGTATGTTACAATGCAGAGCAGTGCAACCAAAGTCAAGACTTGGGGCAAAGTTGATCCCCTTCAAGGGCCTAGTTACAGTTTTTTTTGTCACCTCGGTGCAATTTATGTGGTACATTTTCACAACTCTTAGTACAAATCTCAAAACAGATAATAAAAAAGGCAGTTATTTCAAAAGTCTAAGCACATTTTCAATTGACTAAGTGTTTAATCTAGAAATACATTTTTCACATTGCAATACATGTTCAGATAAAGTAATTGCTATTCCCAATGCAATGCTCTCATTATTTTGATATAATTCTCATCTCTTTTCTTAAGAGACATTTACTATTACTTAATTCGACTGCTTTTAATTGATAATCACTTAAATGTATGGTAAACCTATAGATTTAACATGTAAATTGGTTTGTTAACTACAGATTTTGAGAACTACATAATGAAAATGTATGTTTGTAAAGTAGAAACCTGAAATGTATGATAAATATATACATATATATACCAAAGTTGTAGAACACCTACTCATTCAAGGGGTTTTCTTTATTTATTTTTACTATTTTCTACATTGTAGAATAATAGTGAAGACATCAAAACTATGAAATAACACATGAAATCATGTAGTAACCAAAAAAGTATTCAACAAATCAAAGTATATTTTGCACTCCGCAGAGTGAAGGAAAAGCAGCCAGCAAGTGCGCAGCATATGTGGGAACTACTTTAAGACTTTTGGAAAATCATTCCAGGTGAAGCTGGTTTGCAGAATGTCAAGAGTGTGCAAAGCTGTCATCAAGACAAAACATGGCTATTTGAAGACTCAATTACAAAATATACTTTGATTTGTTGAATACTTTTTTGGTTACTACATGATTTCATGTGTTATTTCATAGTTTTGATGTCCGACACATCCCAAACAATCTCAATTGGGTTGAGGTCGGGGGATTGTGGATGCCAGGTCATCTGATGCAGCACTCCATCACTCTCCTTCTTGATAAAACAGCCCTTACACAGCCTGGATGTGCGTTTGGTCATTGTCCTGTTGAAAAACAAATGATAGTCCCACTAAGCGCAAACCAGATGGGATGGCATATCGCTGCAGAATGCTGTGGTAGCCATTTATGTTAAGTGTGCCTTGAATTCTAAATAAATCACAGACAGTGTCACCAGGAAAGTACCACCACACTATAACACCTCATCCTCCATGTTTTACAGTGGGAAATACACATGCGGAGATCATCTGCTCACCCACATCGCATCTCACAAAGACACAGCCGTTGGAACCAAAAATCTCAGACCAAAGAATAGAAACACTTTTTCGGTTACAACGTGATTCCATATGTGTTATTTCATAGTTTTAATGTATTCAATGTTATTCTACAGTGTAGAAAATAGTCAAACAAAAACCCTTGAATGAGTAGGTGTTCTAAAACTTTTGACTGAACTTTTGTGAATGGCACAAGTCATTTTTCCAACAACTGTTTAAAGACAGATTATTTCACTTATAATTCCCTGTGTCACAATTCCAGTGGGTCAGAAGTTTACATACACTAAGTTGACTGTGCCTTTAAACAGCTTGGAAAATTCCAGGAAATTATGTCATGGATTTAGAAGCTTCTGATAGGCTAATTGACATGATTTGAGTAAATTGGAGGTGTACCTGTGGATGTTTTTCAAGGCCTACCTTCAAACCCAGGGCCTCTTTGCTTGACATCATGGGAAAATCAAAAGAAATCAGCCAAGACCTAAGAAAAAAAAGTTGTAGACCTCCACAAGTCTGGTTCATCCTTGGGAGCAATTTCCAAACGGCTGAAGGTACCATGTTCATCTGTACAAACGATAATATGCAAGTATAAACACCATGGGACCACGCAGCTGTCATACCGCTCCTAGAGACGAATGTACTTTGGCGCAAAAAGTGCAAATCAATCCCAGAACAACAGCAAAGGACCTTGTGAAGATGCTGGAGGAAACAGGTACAAAAGTATCTATACCCACAGTAAAACGAGTCCTATATCGACATAACCTGAAAGGCCGCTCAGCAATGAAGAAGCCACTGCTCCAAAACCACCACAAAAAAGACAGACTATGGTTTGCAACTGCCCATGGGGACAAAGATCATACTTTTTGGAGAAATGTCCTCTGGTCTGATGAAACAAAAATAGAACTGTTTGGCCATAATGACCATTGTTATGTTTGGAGGAAAAGGGGGAGGCTTGCAAGCCGACGAACACCATCCCAACCGTGAAGCACGGTAGTGGCAGCATCATGTTGTGGGGGTGCTTTGCTACAGTAGGGACTGGTGCACTTCAGAAAATAGATGGCATCGCGTGGAAGGAAAGTTATGTGGATATATTGAAGCAACATCTCAAGACATCAGTCAGGAAGTTAAAGCTTGGTTGCAAATGGGTCTTACTGCCTACTGCCAAAGTTGTGGCAAAATAGCTTAAGGACAACAAAGTCAAGGTATTGGAGTGGCCATCACAAAGTCCTAACCTCACTCAATCCTATACAAAATTTGTGGTTAGAACTGAAAAAGCTTGTGTGAGCAAGGAGGCCTATAAACCTAACTCCGTTGCACCAGCTGTGTCAGGAGGAATGGGCCAAAATTCACCCAATTTATTGTGGGAAGCTTGTAGAAGGCTAACCGAAACGTTTGACCCAAGTTCAACAATTTAAAGGCAATGCTACCTAATACTAATACCAATGTAAACTTCTGACCCATTGGGAATGTGATGAAAGAAATACAAGCTGAAGTAAATCATTCTCTCTACTATTATTCTGATATTTCACATTCTTAAAATAAAGTGGTGATCCTAACTGACCTAAGACAGAGGATTTTTACTGGCATTACATGCCAGGAATTGTGAAAAACTGAGTTTAAATCTATTTGGCTAAGGTGTATGTAAACTTCCGACTTGAACTGTATATATATATACTCTCGAATGTACTACTTTCATGATTTTACTCAACAGTACTCTTTTGGCAGTTAAACAACAACTACTTGCCTATGTTGATTAAGGCAGCCCCCTACACCTCTCTGATTCAGAGGGGTTGGGTTAAATGTGTAAGACATATTTCAGTTATGCTAGGTATCCCCTTTTCCTAGTGCCATGCTCTTATGCACTGAGCCATGTACAGAACCAATACAATACACAATTACAATACATTTGGAAGATGCATGAATGTCATCTCCATGAATGTAACACCCTCCTTCAGGCCATGGATGAGGCATATGATTACATAAATTCAGACCAATGTCAGGCTTAGATTCGCCATGCCAAAAGCTTTTTCCCCAGGTGCATGAACAATGAAGATATTTACTGCAAACTAGTGCCTGTTAAACAGATGTCTACAATAGTCACACCTTTCATCACACATGGGATAATGGACATTATGGAAATGTAATGCTCAGTCAATTGTAATGGGTAGTGCAGGTGTATTGCCTGATGTGAAAAAGGTATAATGTACTGTAATTTACAGTAAAATGCCATTTTAAACTGTCACGCCCTGATCTGTTTCACCAGTCCTTGTGCTTGTCTCCACCCCCCTCCAGGTGTCGCCCATCTTCCCCATTGTCCCCCTGGTACTTATTCCTGTGTTCTCTGTTTGTCTGTGCCAGTTCGTTTTGCTTGTCAAGTCAACCAGCGTTTTGTCTCAGCTCCTGCTTTTTCCCAGTCTCTCTTTTTCTCGCCCTCCTGGTTTTGACCCTTGCCTGTACTGACTCTGAGCCCGCCTGCCTGACCACTGCCTGACCTGACCCTGAGCCTGCCTGCCATCCCGTTGCCCCACTACTCTGGATTATAGACCCCTGTCTGACCTGACCTGTCGTTTGCCTGCCCCTGTTGCTGTGCTAAACATTGTTACAACAACAGTCTGCATTTGGGTCTTACCTGAAACATGATAGAAACAAGTGTCTAAGATGTTTTGCTAGTGGATTAACTGCTATTTAAAATAACTAAATTGAGAAGATATTATGATGTTGTGTTTTGATGATTAAATCAATGTACTCACTATATTTCAGAGTTAATCTATATTGTGGATCAACGGTTGTGTGGTAAAATATGTCTACAAATGAAATAAATGGACAATGAAAGGGTTTGAATTAAGACAGGCTGCATTACAAGTGCTACCCATTTTGAGTTTTGTACTAAGAGTTTTGAAAATTCACACCATAATTGTGAAAATAGTACCAAAACGATAAAAATAAAAAGTTGTATGTGCCAGAGCTGCACATGTTATTCTGAAAAGGTTTTGTGCAGTAGCAGAGGCCTTCAGTGTTCTGTCTAAAAGTATCCTTTAATAATACAAATAATTATTTAAAAGGACATTTGGAGGACATGGAACTACAAGCAATCAGACTTTTAGTAATAAATACTTACGGACACATTGACCATTGACCCTCTGGTGTGATGCGTAAATCTTAAATCCAGACTGCTACAGTAGTTAGGCCTTTGTCCATATTTCAGCATCCAGTATAAAATACCCACATGCACCTGGATGTAAAGGCTACCGTTGCATAAGTACAGACTATCAAACGGCATTGTCCAGGCTTATGACTGATGCTCCAACCCGCCATTACATTATTGTCTCAGGTGTTCCCCGGATTGCCCCATGCTCCACCTTTCCATTCCCACTCTGTCCATTGGCATGCACTGGCTCCCTGGCCAGGGGGGAGGCCAGGTTGACTCTGATAGTTCTGCTGGTGCTCTGGCGGACAGCCCCAGGAAGGGCCCTCATCTGGCTGGTGAAGGGGCTCCCAGGCAGAGACAGGCAGGGGGACAGGGAGCCATGGCCCCACCCAGACTCCAGGCGAGAGCCGGATCCTTTGCTCACACAGCGAGGGCTGGGGTTGACAGAGGACAGGGTCTGCTGACTCCCGTTCAGGTAGGAGTTGTTGGTGGAGCCCAGGTGAGAGGAACGGTAGTTGTAGTAGGCCCTCCAGCCCTTCTGCTTTTTCTTCTGATGGCAGCGGCACTTGAGGATGCGGATGAAGGCCTGTTTGAACTCTCGGCTGTAGCAGGGGTAGATGATGGGATTCAGGCAGCTGTTGAAGTAGCCCAGCCAGAAGATCACCTTAAAGAACGTCTCCGGGGGACGCAGGTTGGCGTTGAATGAGCCTGGGACATTACATGGAGAAAACGTGTCATAAATGGTCAGAGATGTCCAAAAACAATGTCATTATATATTATATCTTATATCTGTTATATATTTTAACTTAACTTTACATTTTAAATATAAGAGGTGGTATGCACTGTGGTGGTAGATATACTGTATCTGAGAAAACTATGTAAACGCTGAACCATCTCTTCAATGCATTATGTTTGGTTATCAATAGATGGCAGCATTCATCAAAAGAACCTCACAGACAGTCAATGTACCAGCAGCTACTTTATCACTGGCATCCTCCTCTCGCTCGAGACCAAGGATCTGGAAAGACAGGAAAGGTGAAATATAGGCTTGGTGGGGTTTCAATCGCTCAACTTTCCCCTTCCCAGACTTTTCAGATCAACGATCAGTGACCAAGCTGATGAGAACTTTTAAAGAGTACAAGCGGGGCTTCACTCAACTGGTTTTGTTGAAGCATCAAACACTATTATCAATTGTACAACTGGCAAAAGTATTTATTTTTAATCATACATTCGTTCAACTATAGAGGGCATAATCTATAGTGTATGAACTCCCGTGCCTCAGGTGTATAGTGACACGGGAGTATCATACACTATAGAGATATAGAGATTGGTGGTTCTCCAATTATTACAATTATTACAGTGATTCCAAGTATTACCATTTTGGTGCTGATTCTACTGTCTTGACTGTTTCCTGTTTTGGAATGTTTTAGAGAAAGATAGCATGACTCACTGACAGCACACGTCATTAGTGTACAGTACTATACTCTCCTTAAAGGCCCAATTTAGCTGGTTTTATATCAATATCAAATAATTTATGGGTCACAATTAAGTACCTTACTGTAATAGATTTGAATTAAAATGGGCAAAAATAGCTTTTTAGCAAAAAACGATTTATCTTGCAAGAATTTCGCTAGGACTTCTGGGAATGGTCTGAGGGAGGGAAACTGAAAACTCTTTGTTATTGATCTATTAACCAATTACCGCATGGAAGACAAAGATTCCCGCCCATGCAAACCTGCTGATTAGAAGGTCCTGTGTAGATTGTGTTTTCAACCAGCAATTATCAGGAAATAACACTGATCAAATGTTTTCACACTTTTTCAGTGTTAGTTTCATCAGCTGTTGTACAATATGATACAAAACACAGGAAAAACTGCACTTTGAATGCACTGGGCCTTTAATCACTGAGGTCAACCCTACCAACCTTGCATGTGCTTCCACTGATTCTGAATAAGCTACTGAGTTTCCAATACTATTGAAGAAAAGTAGTAAAAAAAAGTTATAGGCAGGATTTACAAGCACCCCAATTAAATATAGAAATCATTACAGTAAGCTACTGTGACGACACTACTGTGCACTTTTTCAAGTTTCATCTTTGCTGTCTCCAGCTCATAAACAAAGGTCACAGACATCCGCCATCATTCCAAATTCTTCCCCATTTTACAGGCACACTAATCCCAGAGGCTTTCAGCTGCTGGGAGTCCACTCTTTAACAAACCCTCGCACTCATCCCCCGATACACATCGCATCCCCTTTTTTGGCATTTTTGGACTCAGCATTGTGTAATCATCCACTTTGGTATGTCTTGCCACAGAAGCCTTGGCTGTCACGTTATTGGATGAAAACCTGAAGAGAAAGATGTTGCATTCTATCCTATTTCTCTCTTTCGGCTTTGGGATGGAGAGAAGATTAACCAGAGTTATTACAGTGTTTCCTCAGAATAGAGCCATGGCTCATAGAACCATCTCATTCAAGGACACATTTGTCATTTCCCAGCCTGTCCCTAGGAGAGACTGTGTTTACACTTTAATCATGTGCTACTGGCTGGCTTTATTGTCCAGGGCAAAGTGCCTTCATAGCCGGAGCTTCCACAACGCTATTCCACTAACTGTAACGCCCTCATCCCCCAACCTCCGTAGTCACCAGAAGCCAGGAACCCACTTTACTCTGATAGTGCTTACATGCAAAGATTTAGGATGCTTCTTCGCGCCGTGCAACTGTGGAATCCAGGCTAACAAATCACAGTGCACTCTGTCCAACTTCTCTCTCAATCCCACTTGCACAGTCCATCTCCTAGGGCTTTATTTACACATACCAGTTGGCCATTTCATCTACTCGCCAAGTCCTTCACACATCCGGACAACACTGGCTGCCCGTCTTATCTACAAAATGTCTGAGTCCGGCTTGACGGCTGCTGAATTCTGACAAACTAATGAGCCAACCACAGAAAGGTAGTCAATGTTGCGAGGTAGTAAACAACAAAGCAAAGACTGATGCAATACATTTGACTATGAATGGGGGGACAATCAAATGTACAGTAGGCTTCCAGTATGCAGAGCCCTGTGAGGCTGCTGGCTTTCAACACATCTCCTGGCTATGTCCTGAGTGCTGCTAAAAAACAGCATGCTATAGAGGGAGGGGGAGGAGAACTCAGGATAATGCAGCAAACTCCTCAATCTATCATGGTTTCACAATCAATCGCCATACATAGAAATCATCTCAAATGGAATCTCTCAGTCCATGCCCTCTTCTACAAATGTGGAGGTCCTTAGAGGAACTGTATTCCCGGGCATTGAGTAACATGGAATGAGAAAACAACAGTCATGTTGGCACATTAATTTCTCAGAGGTCCAGACAGACTGGGAATATTTTTACTTTTATCACTGATGCTGTCAAATGACTATTTGTGCTACGCATTTTAGCTACATAACTGGTATTTCCATTTTAGGACAGAAACATTGACTACAGATTGTCAAAATGAGCAGTTAATTTTTATAGGAAGGATTTATCCATTTTCTGGTTTGGGCATGTTTGTTAACACATACCTGATTATGATAGTGTGGTCAAGGAATAAAATCAAATCCAATCAAATAGTATTTGTCACATGCGCCGAATACAACAGGTGTAGACCTTACAGTGAAATGCTTACATACAAGCCCTTAACCAACAATGCAGTTTTAAGAAAAAAAACATTTAAAAAAATTAAATAATAATAATAACAATAATTTAGAGCAGCAATAAACAATAAACAGCCATAGCGGCAGGTAGCCTAGGGCCAGTAACCGAAAGGTTGCTAGATTGAATCCCCGAGCTGACAAGGTAAACATTTGTTGTTCTGCCCATTAACAAGGCAGTTAACCCACTGTTCCTAGGTTGTCATTGTAAATAAGAAGTTGTTCTTAGCTGACTTGCCTAGTTAAGTAAAGGTTAAATAAAAAATTTCCCGGGGTACCGGTACAGAGTCACTGGTTACTTGAGGTAATTGAGGTAGTATGTAGGTAGAAATATATAAGTGACTTATACATAGATAATTAGAGAGAGCAGCAGCAGCGTAAAATAGTGAATAGAGTCTAGGTCGCCATTTGATTAGATGTTCAGTAGTCTGATGGCTTGGGGGTAAAAGCTGTTTAGAAACCTCTTGGTGTAATGTTCGTCATCTTCCTCTGATGAGGAGTAAGATAGATCGGACCAATTTTCAGCGTGGTAAGTGTCCATAATTTAATAAGAAAAACTGAACATGACAAAATACAAAACAACACCGTGAAACAAACAAAACAGTCCTGTGTGGCTCAAACACAAACACGGAAAATAATCACCCACAACTCAAGGGTGAAAACAGGCTGCCTAAGTATGGTTCTCAATCAGGGACAACGATTGACAGCTGCCTCTGATTGAGAACCATACCAGGCCAAACACAGAAATACCAAATCATAGAAAAAAGAACATAGACTTCCCACCCAACTCAACCTAAAACAAAGACATAACAAAAGAACTAAGGTCAGAATGTGACACTTGGACCTAGACTTGGTGCTCCGGTACCGCTTTCCGTGTGGTAGCAGAGAGAACAGTCTATGACTAGGGTGGCTGGAGTCGTTGACAATTTTTAGGGCCTTCCTCTGACACTGCCTGGTATAGAGGTCCTGGATGGCAGGAAGCTTGGCCCCAGTGATGTACTGGGCCATACGCACTACCCTCTGTGGTGCCTTGCAGGCGGAGGCCGAGCAGTTGCCATACCAGGCAGTGATGCAACCAGTCAGGATGCTCTCGATGGTGCAGCTGTAGAACCTTTTGAGGATTTGAGGACCCATGCCAAATCTTTTCTGTCTCCTGAGGGGGAATAGGATTTGTCGTGCCCTCTTATCGACTGTCTTGGTGTGCTTGGACCATGTTAGTTTGTTGCTTATGTGGACACCAAGGAACTTGAAGCTCTCAGCCTGCTCCACTATAGCTCTGTCGATGAGAATGGGGGTGGGCTCGGTCTTCCTTTTCCTGTAGTCCACAATCATCTCCTTAGTCTTGATGTCATTGAGGGAGAGGTTGTTGTCCTGGCACCACACGGCCAGGTCTCTGACCTCCTCCCTATATGCTGTCTCGTCATTGTTGGTGATCAGGCCTACCACTGTTGTGTCATCGGTAAACTTAATGATGGTTTTGGAGTCGTGCCTTGCCGTGCAGTCATGAATGAACAGGGAGTACAGGAGGTGACTGAGCACGCACCCCTGAGGGGCCCCAGTGTTGAGGATCAGCATGGCGGATGTGTTGTTACCTACCCTTACCACCTGGGGGCGGCCCGTCAGGAAGTCCAGGATCCAGTTGCATCCAGGATCCAGTTGCAGAGGGAGGTGTGTAGTCCCAAGGTCCTTAGCTTAGTGATGAGCTTTGAGGAAACTATGGTGTTGAACGCTGAGCTGTAGTCAATGAACAGCATTCTCACAAAGGTGTTCCTTTTGTCCAGGTGTGAAGGGGCAGGGTGGAGTGCAATAGAGATTGCATCATCTGTGGATCTGTTGGGGCAGTATGCAAATTGGAGTGGGTCTAGGTTTTCTGGGATAATGGTGTTGATGTGAGCCATGACCAGCCTTTCAAAGCACTCCATGGCTACAGATGTGAGTGCTATGGGTTGGTAGACATTTTGGCAGGTTACCTTAGTGTTCTTGGCCACAGGGACTATGGTGGTCTACTTGAAACATGTTGGTATTACAGACTCAGACAGGGAGTGGTTGAAATTGTCAGAGAAGACACTTGCCAGGTGGTCAGCACATGCTTGGAGTACACATCCTGGTAATCCGTCTGGCCATGTGGCCTTGTGAATGTTGACCTGTTTAAAACTTCTTGTAACTAGGGGGCAGTATTTTCATTTTTGGAAAAATAACTTTCCCAGAGTAAATAGGCTATTTTGTCAGGACAAGATGCTAGAATATGCATATAAATGACAGCTTAGGATAGAAAACACTCTAAAGTTTCCAAAACTGTAAAAATATTATCTGTGAGTATAACAGAACTGATATTACAGGTGAAAGCCTGAGAAAAATCCAATCTGGAAGTGACTCATGTTTTGAAAGCTCTGCGTTCTGATGCGTACCTATTGAGCAGTGAATGGGCTATCAACCAGATTCCTTTTTCTACGTATTCCCCAAGGTGTCTACAGCATTTTGAAGTAGTTTCACGCATTTATGTTGACGAATGAGCGTAAGTGACTATATTGCATAAGTGGTCACCGGATGACTCTCAGAGTGATTCTTGCGTAAAATACAGAGGTAGCCATTTTTCCTCTCGGTCCTACTGAAAAGCCAACTGTCCCAGTTGATATATTATCGAATAGATATTTGAAAAACACCTTGAGGATTGATTATAAACAACGTTTGCCATGTTTCTGTCGATATTATGGAGCTAATTTGGAATATTTTTCGGCGTTTTCGTGACCACAAATTTCGGTCGATTTCTCAGCCAAACGTGAAGAACAAACGGAGCTATTTCGCCTCCATAAATAATATTTTTGGAAAAAAGGAACATTTGCTATCTAACTGGGAGTCTTGTGAGTGAAAACATCCGAAGCTCATCAAAGGTGATTTAATTTGATTGCTTTTCTGATTTTCGTGACCAAGTTGCCTACTGCTAGCTGGACATAATGCTATGCTAGGCTATCGATAAACTTACACAAATGCTTGTCTTGCTTTGGCTGTAAAGCATATTTTCAAAATATGAGACGACAGGGTGATTAACAAAAGGCTAAGCTGTGTTTCAATATATTTCACTTGTGATTTCATGAATATGAATATTTTCTAGTAATATTTATGTCCGTTGCGTTATGCTAATTAGTGTCAGATGATGACAACGATCCCGGACACGGGATGGGTAGTTACAACAGGTCTTGCTCACATCGGCTGTGGAGAGCATGATCACACAGTCGTCCAGAACAGCTGATGCTCTCATGCATGTTTCAGTGTTATTATCCTCGAAGAGAGCACATAAGTAATTTAGCTAATCTGGTAGGCTTGTGTCACTGGGCAGCTCTCGGCTGTGCTTCCCTTTGTATAGTCTGTAATAGTTTGCAAGCTCTGCCACATCCGATGAGCGTCGGAGCCTGTGTAGTACGATTTGATTTACCTGTTTGATGGTTCATTGGAGGGCATAGCGGGATTTCTTATAAGCTTCCGGGTTAGAGTCCCGCTCCTTGAAAACAGCAGCTCTACCCTTTAGCTCAATGCGGATGTTTCCTTTAATCCATAGCTTCTGGGTGGGGTATGTTCATACAGTCACTGAGGGGGCAACGTCATCAATGCATTTATTGATGAAGCCAGTGACTGATGTGGTGTACTCCTCAATGCCATCAGAAGAACCATATTCCAGTCTGTGCTAGCAAAACAGTTCTGTAGCTTAGCATCTGCTTCATCTGACCACTGTTTTATTGACCGAGTCACTGGTGCTTCCTGCTTTAATTAAAGTCAAAGTGGAATCACAATGTTTGTGATAATTTTTTTGAAAAAAATAAAATAATCATGCTTGTAGCAGGAATCAGGAGGATAAAATTATGGTCAGATATGTCAAATGGAGGGCGAGGGAGAGCTTTGTACGTGTCTTTGTGTGTGGAGTATAGGTGGTCCAGAGTTTTTTCCCCCTCTGAATGCACATTTAACATGCTGGTAGAAATTTGGTAAAATGGATTTAAGTTTCCCGACATTAAAGTCCCCGGCCACTAAGAGTACCGCCTCTGGATAAGCGTTTCCTGTTTGCTTTTGGCGGTATACAGTTCATTGAGTGCAATCTTAGTGCCAGCATCGGTCTGTGGTGGTATGCAGACAGCTACGAAAAATACAGATAAAAACTCTAGGTAGATAGTGTGGTCTACAGCTTATCATGAGATACTCTACCTCAGGCAAGCAAAACCTAGAGACTTCCTTAGATATCGTGCTCCAACTGTTATTTACAAATAGACATAGTCTGCCTCCCCTTGTCTTACCAGAGGCTGCTGTCTATCCTGCTGATACAATGTATAACCCGCCAGCTGTATGCTATTCATGTCGTCGTTAACTACGACTAGGTGAAACATAAGATATTACAGTTTTTAATGTCCCGTTGGTAGGATATAAGTGCTTTTAGTTCGTCCAAGTTATTATCCAGCAATTGTACACAGGCCAAAACTACTGATGGCAAGGGCACATTATCCAATCGTCGGCTGATCCTCACAAGGCACCCCGATATCCTTCCGCATGATCTTTTCCGTCTCTTTCTTCTGCGAATGACGGGATGAGGGCCTTGTTTTGGTGTCTGGAGTAAATCCCTCTCATCCGACTCATTAAAGAGAAATTATTCGTCCAGTTCAAGGCGAGTAATTGCTGTTCTGATTTCTAGAAGCTCTTTCCGGACATAAGAGACAATAGCAGCAACATTATGTACAAAATAAGTTACCAACAGTATGAAAAAATCTAACCAAATAGCATGGTTGGTAAACAGCCCATAAAACGGCAGCCATCTTCTCCGGCGCCATTTAATGTACACACATTAATGGACAAAAGCATGGAATAAAATATCATGTCAAAAGCCATTTTTAAAGAGGGCTTTAAGATGCATGATAGTAAGTGGGACCTACTGTATGAGTGCCTTGGCATTCCCACTGCAGTCCTGCCCCCTGCCCTCTAAAAGCATCAGGAACCTATCACCATCATATCACACTCAAGGTCCAGCTCACTGGAGAATTTGGGTTGATAAGTTAACTAATCTGAAACATTATGGGAAACATCTATTAAATATGGTGGGAATGCAATATCATGCATATGCATTTAACTGTAACCGTGGTAAAATAGTAAATATTGGTTACATAACTTGGAAAGCAACAATCATTGGAGGGTCAGTATCTTTAGCAGGTAATATTTTGGTTCATCTAGTGAGTTCTGAGATGAAAAAAACAGAAGCCCTCAACAGCTATACTGATCAACACCATCAGTGGTCAATTGAAAAAATGCTGTTTCCTGTTTGTCCCATAAAATCTATCCTTCTATTCTTCACCAGCTCCGCCTGAGGACAAGCCATAAAATACAGGCACAATAGGTCACAGAGCACTATAGTTTGTGGTTACTACATCATGTTGGGTGACAAAAACAAAACATGCCTTTGGCGGGTCAAGGCAGAGAGTTTGAACATTTTAAAATGTATTCTGGCATTGAAAAGTGGAAGTATTGTCACACACAATCTGAAAAAGCTCTCACAAAGATACTTTAATATCCTGGCAGTTGCAATAGCAACAAGTCTGTCAAATATGAACACCAAGAATTCTTCACCCAGCTATTTTTATCCAATTTGTCTAAGGGAGTGCTTTTAAGGACTACCATTCATTTCCAATGAAAACACCTTCTATATTCCAATTATTACTGTTTAAATCTAGGGCTTTATTGCATAACTGAGATAATAACCACTCCCAATCTCCATACCTTAAGTAAATAATAACAGGTGATGTAACAGATTATATAGTTTTAATATAATTTATATAATATCACTGATATACTGGTAGAGATAGCAAAGACAGGGCTATTCAGGGCTTATTGTTGCTTCCTGGACTCATAACAAATATATCAGACATCATATTCCAAAAACCATAGAAGGAGGAAATTACAACCAATGTTAGAAAAGCTACAATCGTTCAAACCAACAACATTTTTATTATCTTTAACAGAAGTCCCTGAGTGTCTGGATGAGGGTCCAACGACACCGATGTCTGCAGCAGTCACTCTATGCACACTCTACACACTCACTCACACTCACTTACACTGACACTCCAAAACTCACACTTAATTTGCTCATACATAACACGCACACACATTCATATTGACTCTACACACACACACACTCACACACACTCACATACAACCATCATATACGCTGCTGCTACTCAGTTTATCATATATCCTGATGCCTTAGCCCTAGACATATCTAACTCTACCACTCCAGTATCCCTGCACATTGTAAATATGGTATTGGCACTGACTCTGGCACTGACCCTATATATATAGCTTACTTATTTTCTTATGTTCTTATTTCTATTTCTTGTGTGTTTTTGTTCTACTTAACTTAAAAACATTTTTTTTATTGTACTACTGATATTGATTACTGCAATGAGCAAGCAAGGCATTTCACTGTAGTTGTGCAATTGACAATAAAAACATGATTTGTGAACTTGACTAACTAGGCTACTACCCAAAGTACTGTCAGATTGTTCACCATATAGTACTCTGTGTGATCTGTACTAGATGCCATCCCTCTACTCTACACAATGCTTCCACGTCCATGGTGTGGCCAGGCTAGGTCGCCGCTCTGCTCAGTGCGTATATTATTGTCTCCATCTCTGCCATCCACACAGCCAGTCTACATCACACCCTGAGAAGGCCCCAGGAACCAATAGGGAGCCACAATTTGACATTGTAACTGGGTCATTTGAGCAAAGCCAAAATAACCTGATTATCACCACAAAGATGTACATTTCTCTTATCTCACGCAAGGTCATGACTGACTGATGTCACCCTTCATTCAGGATGTATTTCTGTGATAGACACACTGGTTTAGTAAAAGCACAGAATAATTAGTATACCAGTAATCAATCATTGAAAATATAGTATCTCCTGTATTTATAGACTCTCCCTGTCGTATAGGCCTACTGAGTTTTTGCTTTACAAAATTGAAATGAAAAATGTCCAGTTAACTGTGTGAAGTCCAGATGGAAAGAATTAAGACTTTGGGCCTGCGATTTGGAAATGAGACTTTCAAAGAGCATGAACATGCTACGGTTTACATTTCTAAATGGACATGGTGTTTCAGGGTGGTCATAATTCAGTAAATATAGACGAATATAGAGGGCAGGGGATGGAAAGGACTCATGTATAAAAGTCTGTTTCATCTCTCTGAACTGTTCCATGTCAACAACAGATGTAGGAGGAATCCACTTTGATGTGTAATGTGTTGCTCACTTGATTTAAGAGGTGCTGGGAACATGGGAAACTCAAGATAGAGGCTTGCCGGCGCTAAAACACACACAAGAAGAGGCCAACCACCCCCATTAGCACCCACAATAAATGATTTATTAGTACACCAGATTCGTGCACCATTGCACCCTTATGCTACAACCAAGCTACCCCTAACTAGCTACCTCCATTTTCTGGTGCCACAGGTCTTTTTCTATCTTTACATTTTTGACAAGTTAACCTTTCGATAATAAAAGGAAGTTGTATTTTACTGTCATACCCCACTTTCACGTTTTGGCATGGGTGTAGACCTACTGCGTCTGATTAACCCCTTTTCTGCCTAACCAAATTATTTTATTTTTGACATGACTACCTTCAGACTTATGAAAACTCTATATTATTGGTATACTGTATTTGGAAAAAATAGTATCTGTGTGTGTGTCAGAGAGAGAGACTGTGTGTGTGTGTAAATAAATGCCTGTGTGCTTGTGTGAGAATGATAAGCAGAGAATATCCTGTACAGATATATGCTGTCCTCTTATGTCACACACACAGCGCCATGCACAGACCTTTCAGGGACAGGTGCTCAACATTTTTAAAAAGGCACCCTGCTTGATTTTTTGTTTTACTTTCATAAATCATAACTCGAAATTCATAACATACCAAAATGCCTGTAAAGATTGTATTTTTATTTTCTCATCATCCCAAATTGTAAGTAACTAAGTTACTTGGTTGACATCGGTAAAAGGGAGTCCGCTAATCAGCTGATCTTTGATGTTGATCTGCCAGCTAGTTTAATTTATTTTACTGATTGTGATTTCGCCTACCTCTGTCTTTTTGTCGCTCTCTGCTGCGCATATCAGCCAACCAGACCGAATTATGTAGGCTAAATATGGTGTTATCAAGTACTAATCAAATATAACGCCGTTGTGGCAGTACCGCTGATATGTATACTAGGTAGCTAGCTGCACACACTCCGACAGTGACCGCATCTCTCAATGTTTGGATACCGGGCGTGCGCAATACCCGTACAGGGCAGACTGGGACAAAGGCCCGGGCCGGGTTTCCTGAATCCCGATAGTGATGGAATTTTGGTTTACGAGTGTTTTAACGATGCATCCTAAAAATAAGATGTCACGCCCTTTTCCCAAAACACCACGCAGTGCACTTGTTACAATCTGAAACTGAACGGCCTTTACAGGAGCCTTTACAGGAGCTGTCCCGTGCTGAAAATGACTCCAGTATATAGACCAAAGAGCTCGCTGTAGCTTTTAAATGTTTTATGGCTATTCGAAGTAATCTTTTTTTATATATATTTTTTTTACACAGTACAGTTTTCCAATTATGAGAAAACATGTTTTGTAGCCTATTATGTATTTAAGTGTTTTGTTTTTTTGCCATGTGTTATGCATTCTAAGTGTTCTCGTGCTATTTTGTATGCAATGTTGGTTTATGTCAATTCTGAATTTCTTCAGTTTGTGTAAACTGTAAAAGTCGCTAATTCCCTCGTTTGCTATAGAAACTATCAATGTGACCTAAAAATAGGATATGACAATGGTTTTCGCAAATATTGCTCAACAAATCAGTGTAGCCTAAGGGCAGGCAGGAATTTAGCTTAAAGTAGGCTTAGGGTACAGCTATTCTACAATGAAATAAATAAACAATTAAAATAATTAAACATGAAGTAGCAAGTTAAGCAACGTTGACATATACCTAATATGTTGACCTTTAGGTTATTGGTTAGGCTACAGTGAAATGCGTAAGCTTTTAGATAATAGTAGCCTATAGGCTTAATAGATAAGAACATTGTAGCGGCTCGGATGTAGGTCCATCGATTGCACATGGGCCTACATGAAAGTGATGTCAATATTTAGCTTATATTTAGCATTCAGTTGGCTTGTTTTAAATATGAAAAAATGTGGCATTGATTCGCTTGTTTATAACATTGCGAACTTTTCAGGCTATTAATATTCAACTATGAAGTTTTCGGCCGTCACAGAGAGACAGATAAACATCTTCATTCTATGTTTAGCTGACATTGTCTGTGTGTAAAGTGACGCGGAAGGACAAACGATCAACATGTGCAACCAACAGACTGGGTGGGGGGTGGGGGGTGGCGAACTTGATGACTTGCGGGAAGTGGGATCCGAACAACAATGACAAAAAAAATATACAAAAATATATATTTTTGGGGAAAATAATACCACCACCCAAAAGGGCACTTTGGAGACCGGAAGGGCAAGGGGTCATGTGCTCTGCCAGGGAGAGCCCTGTATGTGCTCGTGCCTGGTGACCACACTCATTTTCAAGGTTTCTTTGTTACAAACAGAATGAATGCATTCAGTGTCCTGTCTATCAGTTATGTGGTTCAATTTAACCTAATGCAACTAGGGGGCAATGATGACAACAGTTTGCTCAACAAAACCCCAAACCTACCGATGGGCAGCACGAGGAAGAATGGCAGCCAGCAGAGAATAAACATGCCCACCACGACACCGAGCGTTTTAGCAGCTTTCTTCTCTCGGGAGAACTTGAGCAGTTTGACTGTTAGCGTGCTCCGTGTCTGGCCCTTGCCTGCGCCGCAGTATTCCTGTAGTTGTGCGTTTTTGCAGTGGATCCTGAGCGTGAGCTCATTCGAGTCCATGTGTTCTTTCATGACCCCCGCCTCTAAGTTCTTAGTGGTCCGTTTGGCAACTACATAAACCTGACAGTACATGCAAAGGATGACGGCCAGAGGTATGTAAAATGAACCCAATGACGAGAATAGTGCGTAAAAGGGCTCTTCGGTGATGGGGCAAATGGTGTCGTCATTTGAGGGTGGTTGTTTCCACCCGAGCAGAGGTCCAATGGAAATGACAGTAGCGAGAACCCAAACACCGAGCATGGCCAAAAGGGCTCTTTTCTCTGTTACTATACAGGGGTACTGCAGTGGGTAGCGCACTCCTATATAACGGTCTATGGATATTACGCACAGGCTCATAATGGAAGCAGTGCAACATAGCACGTCCACTGCCGCCCAGATGTCACAGAATATCCTCCCGAATACCCAGTAGTCAAGAATCTCCAATGTTGCAGACACCGGCAGCACCGTTGTACCCAGCAACAGGTCCGCAATGGCGAGGTTGATAATGAAATAGTTTGTTGGGATGCGCAGGTGTCTGTTGCATACAACGGAAAGTATTACGAGTATGTTGCCCACGATTGCGAACAGAATGAACGCGCCCAGAACTATACCAACGGACACGGCTCGGGTAAGGTCCAGCGGATTCGTGTCTGTGTTATTGTCTGTGCCATTTGCTGTGGTCAAGTTGGAATTATTTGCAGATAATGGTCCCTGTGTCTCCGAGTACAGCTCCGAGGAACGGTTACTCCAGAAGTTGACTTCATCAGCAGTATCAAAATTCATGTTGACGACCCTGTTCCTCCATACCAGGTATGTGTAAATCCATGGATCAACACAAACTTTGTTTATTTTCTTACATCACCTGTGTACTTAATTTTCAATGGTAATCAAACTAAAACAATTACGAAGAATGAGCGCAAAACTCCGAGAAAAAACGCAATTGCCTTTTATGGTGTGATTCCATAATCCCATGATGTCCGGAAAAATTAAGTCTCATAACACATGATTATATAACTTTAACCAGCTACTACAGTCGTCGTGACTGTCGCCTCTCACTCAGTTCCCTCCCCACTGCAGCGCTCCCACCGTGGTGATACAAACTGCTGAAACACAGCGACACCACTGAGGGACCCCTCCCGCATCCATGCGCACAAGATACAACCTTTCCTCCCCTTTCTGGATTGACCTAAACATTTTGACACCCATACTGCAAGTAAATACCAGCGCGCTAACAGTTTACTTCTTGAATTGATATAAGAAGGACAACAAATCAAAGCACTAACCTGTACTGCTCATTACACATATAGTCATTATCTTAAACCGCAATCTACACGAACTCATGGGCAATTTATTGTGAAAAAAATCATTTAGGCGACTCATTCAATATCTTTAAGCGGACTATTACGCACAGTTTACTGATGAAAGTTAGACGTTTACAATGTGTTTTTTATTATTAGCACAACGAGTAAACATTCTTAGGTAGTAAGCTTTTGGAAATGAATTGCGTAAGGGAAGGGTCAGACAGTCGCGCGTGGATCCCCTACCAGACACTCTGGAGCCCAGCATTAAAGGATGACAGTGTGGACAAATATTCCAGCTAATCATCCTCAATTGCATAAGGTAACTCAACCCACTAGCAAATGCTATTGAAAGCAAAGAGACATGTTGAAAATGTGTACTGTACCAGTCAAAAGATTGGACACATCTACTCATTCAAGGGTTTTTCTTTATTTTGACTATTTTCTACATTGTAGAATAATAGTGAAGACATCAAACCTATGAAATAACACATATGGAATCATGTAGTAACCAATAAAGTGTTGAACAAATTTAGATTCTTCGAGGTAGCCACACTTTTGCCTTGATGACAGCTTTGCACACTCTTCGCATTCTCTCAACCAGCTTCACCTGAAGTGCTTTTCCACCAGTCTTGAATGAGATCCCACATATGCTGAGCACTTTTTGGCTGCTTTTCCTTCACTCTGCGGTCAAACTCATTCCATACCATCTCAATTGGTTTGAGGTCGGGTGATTGTAGAGGTGAGGTCATCTGATGCAGCGCTCCATCACTCTACTTCTTGGTCAAATAGCTCCTACACAACCTGGATGTGTGTTGGGTCATTGTCCTGTTGAAAAATAAATTATAGTCCTACTAAGCCCAAACCAGATGGGATGGCATATCGCTGCAGAATGCTGTGGTAGCCATGCTGGTTAAGTGGGAACTACACATGCGGAGATCATCCGTTCACCTACTCTGCATCTCATAAAGACATGGCAGTTGGAACCAAAAGTCTCAAATTTGGACTCATCAGACCAAAGGACAGATTTCCATTCATGTTTTTTGGCTCAAGCAAGTCTCTTCTTATTGGCGTCCTTTAGTAGTGGTTTCTTTGCAGCAATTTGACTATGAAGGCCTAATTCATACAGTCTCCTCTGAACAGTTGATGTTGAGATGTGTCTGTTACTTGAACTCCGTTAAGCATTTATTTGGGCTGAAAATTCTGAGGCTGGTAACTCTAATGAACGTATCCACTGCAGCAGAGGTAACTTTGTGTATTTCTTTCCTGTGGCGGTCCTCATGAGAGCCAGTTTCATCAGGGCGCTTGATGGTTTTTGCGACTGCACTCAAAGAAACATTTAGTTCTTGACATTTTCCGGATGGACTGACCTTCATGCCTTAAAGTAATGATGGACTGTCATTTCTCTTTGCTTATTTGAGCTGTTCTTGCCATAATATGGACTTGGTCTTTTACCAAATAGGGCTATCTTCTGTATACCACCCCTACCTTGTCACAACACAACTGATTCGATCACATGCAGTAAGAAAGAAAGAAATTCCGCAAACAAGGCACACCTGTTAATTGAAATGCATTCCAGGTGACTACCTCATGAAGATGGTTGAGAGAATGCCAAGAGTGTGCAAAGCTGTCATCAATGCAAAGAGTAGCTACTTTGAAGAATCTAAAATCTAAAATATATTTTGATTTGTTTAACACTTTTTTGGTTACTACATGATTCCATATGTGTTGTTTCCATTATTATTCTACAATGTAGAAAATAGTACAAATAAAGAAAAACCCTTGAAAGAATAGGTGTGTCCAAACTTTTGACTGGTACTGTAAGTTAATTCCAAATAAAATGACAAATTTATGGCTAATTCACAGTAGGCTTACACACACACACACACACACACACACACACACACACACACACACACACACACACACACACACACACACACACACACACACACACACACACACACACACACACACACACACACACACACACACACACAAAGTATTTTAGTGTCACCCCTCTTGATGTTGCAGAGAAATTAAAGTTTTACAGTTTATTTCTTGCAATTCTACACATTTTGCCATGGTTCGTAAAGAAAATGTTACAGTTTTAAACTCCCAGTGCAGTCGAAAAACATGATTTTCATGCTTTTTATACATATTTCCACACTGAGGTTGGAATAATATTGTGAAATTGGGAAGATTATGATAAAGCCCTTTTAGTGTAAGATCTGATTGAAAAAAAGCGCCTGACATTTCAGTCTGTTTTGGTGGTGCCTTCCATGGTGACATCACCATTCGGTAAATTAGTTATCAGACTAATAAGAAAGAGTTCTAAACCTAAATAACAGCAAATGTTCAGTTTTCCCCTCCCCACTCAGAGCACTTCCAGACCGTCCTAGCAACATTTTTGCCTGAGAAATCGCTCTTTGCTAAGAAGCTAGTTTTGCTTAATTTTACCAATTTGAATGGAAAACAATCACAGTAAGGTATTTAATTGTCATCCAGAAAACATTTGTTATTGAGATGGAAAATGGCTGTATTCGACCTTTAAAGCAAGTTTTCTGCAATTCTTCACATTTTTCCATGGGGTTGAGAGAAAATGTGGCATTTTATAACAAATTTCATGCAATTCTACTCCTTTTGTCATGGGGACGAGATATATTTTCGCAGATTTAAAGCTAATTTCCTGCAATTATAAAAATGCTATGTTATAATATCTGAGTGAGAATGACTAACAAAATCAATTAGGGCCTGTCATGCCAAATAATGTCCCCTGGCCCAAAAAAGTGTCCCCCTCTGCATCATAATGCATTCGATAAAATATTAGCGTCCGTTGCTATATCAACAGTGTGATGACCGAATGATTAGAATTTTGGAGATCATTACAGCCTAAATTACGTTCTTTTCATCATCGCTATGCAAACAAGGCTGATTTCCGCCTCAATTTCGCTGTTAAAACAAGTTTTGTTTCACTAATAAAATGAAAACATTATTTCTAACTACTTTTGGGTACCTTGTTAACATTACAACATGAAATCCATGTCTTAAACGTTGCTACGTTTCAGAAATAGCAAAGAAAACATGTAATCTGCTTGACACATTAAAGTTACTTACAGATCACGAAGTCAGCTAATTTCCACTCCATTCATATGCAAATCCGTTTGATTCATACACTGGCTTGTCTGGCTGTCATGTTTTATTTTAACCTGCCCTTCCCTTATCTACACTGAAATAATATAATTTCAGAAGTCCTCTATTAGGATAAAAAAGAGATATATACAGTATATCTCTGTCACGCCTTGGTCTTAGTATTTTGTGTTTTCTTTAGTTGTTTGTTCAGGCCAGGGTGTGACATGGGGTTATTGTATTGTCTTATTGGGGTTTTTGTAGGCATTGGGATTGTGGTTGATTAGGGGTGTGTCTAGTATAGGCTTGGCTGCCTGAGGCGGTTCTCAATCTGAGTCAGGTGATTCTCGTTGTTTCGGATTGGGAACTGTATTTAGGTAGCCTGAGTTTCACTTTGTATTTCGTGGGTGATTGTTCCTGTCTCTGTGTAATTTCACCAGATAGGCTGTAATTAGGTTTCACGTTCCGTTTGTTGTTTTTGTATTTATTCAGTTATTTCATGTATCGTTCCGTTTTTTCTTCATTAAAGATCATGATTAACCACCACGCTGCATTTCGGTCCGACTCTCTTTCTACAAACGAAGAACGCCGTTACAATCTCGCATAGCTCATTAATACACCCTTGTGGTTGAATATGTACAGTTGAAGTCGGAAGTTTATGTACACTTAGGTTGGAGTCATTAAAACTCATTTTTCAACCACTCCACAAATTTCTTGTTTTTTGGCAATTCGGCTAGGACATCTATTTTGTGCATGACACAAGTAATTTTTCCAAACAATTGTTCACAGACAGATTATTTCACTTATAATTCCCTGTATCACAATTCCAGTGGGTCAGAAGTTTACATACACTAAGTTGACTGTGCCTTCAAAAAAAATTCAGAAAATTATGTCATGGCTTAAGAAGCTTCTGATAGGCTAATTGACAGGATTTGAGTCAATTGGAGGTGTACCTGTGGCCTACCTTCAAACTCAGTGCCTCTTTGCTTGACATCATGGGAAAATCAAAAGAAATCAGCCAAGACCTCACATTTTTTTTTGTAGACCTCCACAAGTCTGGTTCATCCTTGGGAGCAATTTGCAAATGCCTGAAGGTACCGTGTTCATCTGTAAAAACAATAGTACGCAAGCATAAACACCATGGGACCACACAGCTGTCATACCGCTCAGGAAGGAGAGGCATTCTGTCTCCTAGAGACGAATGTACTTTGGAGCAAAAAGTGCAAATCAATCCCAGAACAACAGCAAAGGACCTTGTGAAGATGCTGGAGGAAACAGGTACAAAAGTATCTATATCCACAGTAAAATGAGTCCTATATCGACATAACCTAAATGGCCGCTCAGCAGGGAAGAAGCCACTGCTCCAAAACCGCCATAAAAAATACAGACTACAGTTTGCAACTGCACATGGGGACAAAGATTGTACTTTTTGGAGAAATGTCCTCTGGTCTGATGAAACAAAAATAGAACTGTTGGCCATAATGACCATCGTTATGTTTGCAGGAAAAAGGGTGAGGCTTTCAATCTGAAGAACACCATCCCAACCGTGAAGCACGAGGGTGGCAGCATCATGTTGTGGCGGTGCTTTGCTGCAGGAGGCACTGGTGCACTTGACAAAATAGACAATTATGTGGCTATATTGAAGCAACATCTCAAGACATCAGTCAGGAAGTTAAAGCTTGGTCGCAAATGGGTCTTCCAAATGGATAAAGACATACTTCCAAGCATACTTCCAAAGTTGTGGCAAAATGGCCAACAAAGGACAACAAAGTCAAGGTATTGGAGTGGCCATCACAAAGCTCTGACCTCAATCCTATAGAAAATGTGTTGGCAGAACTGAAAAAGTGTGTGCGAGCAAGGAGGTCTACAAACCTGACTCAGTTACACCATCTCTGTCAAGAGGAATGGGCCAAAATTCACCCAACTTATTGTGGGAAGCTTGTGGAAGGCTATCCGAAATGTTTGATCCAAGTTAAACAATTTAAAGGCAATGCTACCAAATACTAATTGAGTGTATGTGAACTTCTGACCCACTGGGAATGTGATGAAATAAATAAAAGCTTAAATAAATCATTCTCTCTTCTATTATTCTGACATTTCACATTCTTAAAATAAAGTGGGGATCCTAACTGACCTAAGACCATTTTTTCCTAGGATTAAATGTCAGGAATTGTGAAAAACTGAGTTGAAATGGCAAAGGTGGCTAAGGTGTATGTTAACTTCCGACTTCAACTGTATCCATTGTATCCATATCCATTATATGTCCTAAAATACAACAATGAATAATGTGGAACAAATAAATACAATCAATGGATACCGTACAACTTACAATAATGAACACCTTGTGAAACAGCTGTGAAAACCAACTTGCCAATATTTGAGATTGAAATACATAAACATAGATTTTTTTTCCCACCAATTTTTTTGTACACTCACATCGTAGACTAAAATACAGAATTGTGATGTGTGGAATTTTGAGGAGGTGGTTGCTGTGTGGGTGGGTGGGAGGTTCTGCCTGTCACTTGTTCTCAACAGGAAGCCAGTCTCAGAAGGGGGACTAGAAGAGGGAGACTGGAAAGTCCAGGCACTGCTGCTCTCTTTGTTCTGAGTGTTTGCAGTGCTAGTGTTTTTAGTTAATCTATGTATCTCACATATTATGTGCTCAGTATGATAGAGCAAAAAAAACTTCTTAGCAGATAATGACAACATGACAACAACGGTAGCTGTAGATGATGTAATGAAAAGTTGGAGGGTGGTTGGTAATGGAGGACATCAGGTGGATCCATGGGTGTTGGGCAGAACCCCTAGGTCCTGCAGAACAGGAGCAGAGTTAAAGGGAACAGGCAGAGACGTTAACAAGTAAACACACAAGTTACACTTTACTGTGAGAAAATGTGATGGATTAGTGCAGTGTTATAAATGGGGGATATGTACTTTTCAACACTTTTGGAAGTTATAGCCTACCTCAAGCTGGTCCCACCTCCGACTCAGAGCACAGAGACTGATCCGAACTCATTGGTTCTGGTGGATGGGATACCTCCTGGGGGGTTGTTTGGACCTCAAGTAATTTGGAGAGGTAAACTGAAGAACAACATTTTTATAAACTCAGCATAACTACAATTTCTTGTCTATTGGGCTTCATCGAAGTGTAGGGCATCAGTGTTTTCAGTGGTCGACCATCCAACTGCTCCAACTGGGGAAGATTGCTGGCTTCCACCAAGGTAACCATAGGAAGACTGAGAAAAATGTCAGTGTTAGGGAAACTACAACTAGCTTCAGGTTATTTTGTGTGCAAATGCAAATAGTTATTATCTGAGATTTTTTATATTCACCTTAACAGATGGTGACCCCAGCTAGGAGTGAAAGAGCAGTGAGGTTTCCCAGGTCTCGCCTTCCTTTTGTCCTTCTTCCAAACCAAGTCATTTGCTCGAATGTCGAAGCACTTGGTCCCCTTCTTGATTCTGCTCCAGTAGCTCTCCCGTTTCACCTACGCCTTGTCGATGTTCAGTCTCACCATGCTTGATACCAGGAATGAATCCAATTATATTTCATATTACAAATACATTTCTTACATGTCACTTGGAGGGCCAGAAAATAAATTTACAGCGGACAATCATTTTTACCTGGTCAAAAACCTCCACATCCTTCTCAGTCCGTGCCTGAAGGTGGCCCTCGAAGGCGTTCTGATCTGGTTCGACAACTTCCTCCAGATCAGGTGGGGTTTCAGTGATCTGAAAGTATGTTATACAAAAATAGCAATAGACAAACAACAACACTAAGTCAATCATGGGTGAACCGTGGGTTGAAGACTGGCCTCACCAGTCTCGGACTTGATGGGTATCATACAAAACAAAAATCTATTTTTGGTTCCAAGCACCTGTTTTAATGGGTTACAGAAGGGAATGTCGAGTTAAGCACGTACTCTTAATTTACTGACCTTAATGGGTATTGCCTCCACCCACTTGGTAAAGCGATCGGTCACCATCAGACACCAGCTGTTGCCATTCCTGGATTTTGTGAAGGGTCCAATGAGGTCCACCCCTAACATTTAAAGTGGCCCAATGAGGTCCACCCCTAACATTTAAAGTGGCCCGATGAGGTCCACCCCTAACATTTAAAGTGGTCCGATGAGGTCCACCCCTAACATTTAAAGTGGTCCGATGAGGTCCACCCCTAACATTTAAAGTGGTCCGATGAGGTCCACCCCTAACAGTTAAAGTGTTGGAGAGAAGATTACTTTATTATTACCCTTTATTCTTATCTGTGTCATACAGTATACAGATTTTTATATTTGTAAGGATACTGACACACACACACACACATTTTATAATATTGAACTCTGCTGTGGTCAACTAATGCAACCATTACAAAACAACTTATCAGGGCAAAATTTGAATTGGCACAGTGCCATGGTGATACAACTTTGATGGGTTTCAACTCCGGCGCCACAGTCGTTGCCCTCTCAAACTTCTGGCAGGCTAGACAGGGTACTGACCTTGAAGCAAAAAGAGACAAATGAAAACATTGTATGCTCTCTGATATGACATTCATTGAAATCATAATAATTTCAGATATAATAGAATGTGATTGGTAAAACAAAATGTTATTTAACTTGCCCAGCTGTCCACCTCCTTGACAATTCCCTGTCAGAAGAAGCGTAGGTTGATTTTGGCAATCATGCTCTTCACTCTGAAATGGCCAGCATGCATCTCAGTCAGCACGGCCTCCTTCTCCTCAGTGAAAATCACCCTTCTGTGTGGCTGGCTATCCTTCCACCGTAGGTACATATGATTGCCTAACAAGTTGGAAGAGAAGATTTGTTGAAATACTCGAGTCTAAGTAGATTTGCACTTATGTCTTTCTCTCTCTGTTTCTCTCTCTTCAGCTCTCTCTCTGTATGTCCTCCACTCTCTTCCCACCTCTCTCTCCCTCTCTCACTTTCACCCCCCCCCCACCCCCTGTGTCTGTCTAGCAAAGACACCTAGTTAAGGGCATTTGGAATTACCATATTCGCATACACCTATTCATTTGATTGATCAGGATTAACTTATAGCTAGATACCTCAATATGACAGACAACTATATCAGTGGAGGGGGGGTCACTTTTTGGCTGGGGGACAATATTTGGCATGACATGCCCCCTGGAGGTCAGGGCCCCTGTGCAAGTTAGCTGACATGGCTGAATGAGTGGCTGTCAGTGACTGACTTAACAAGAGAAAAATTGCTAATGCACAACCAAATTTAGAAATTGCACCTGGTGTATTCTACTATTCTTACTCTCAATAGTAAGTTAAGACGCCAACCGAGTTTTTTTCGTTGGGTGCCTCCTAGTGACCCCGGGCCCCTAAGCGACAGCTTATGTCGATTATGCCTGGAACCGGTCCCGCACACGCACACGTACACAGTCTCCCTTGGCAGGCCAAATATTATATTTCAAAACGCTTTGGTGCTATTTTCAGAAGTAAAAAAACGTACTAAACTCTAAGCTGATTAGACTTGTAATGCCCCTAGTTTATGTTCTTAATCTTTGGTTGTGCATTCTTTGGTGTTTCACACATCTTTCACCCCTGATTCATTCATGCAAAAGTTTTCCATGAAATACCACGATAACATTTAGTTTAGTCACCAATACATCAGATAATGACAGGCTCAACATTTTGACATTTTATCTACCATTTAATCCAATAGCAAAAAATACAAGCTACACATTTCTAAACTGTTCTTTTTGATGTGCTGAATAGAATGAATAGTAGATGGTAAACATAATCTTACACACAGTATTTGATTACAACTTGACATGCACATTTTTTAAACACAATTTGTATCCAATGGCAGTTTGTGAGCATGTTGAGAAATATGTCAGTCTTACAGTTTCGTTATCCTTATATGTAGGAGAAATCACACGTACACAGTCTCCCTTGGCAGGCCAAATATTATATTTCAAAACGCTTTGGTGCTATTTTCAGAAGTAAAAAAACGTACTAAACTCTAAGCTGATTAGACTTGTAATGCCCCTAGTTTATGTTCTTAATCTTTGGTTGTGCATTCTTTGGTGTTTCACACATCTTTCACCCCTGATTCATTCATGCAAAAGTTTTCCATGAAATACCACGATAACATTTAGTTTAGTCACCAATACATCAGATAATGACAGGCTCAACATTTTGACATTTTATCTACCATTTAATCCAATAGCAAAAAATACAAGCTACACATTTCTAAACTGTTCTTTTTGATGTGCTGAATAGAATGAATAGTAGATGGTAAACATAATCTTACACACAGTATTTGATTACAACTTGACATGCACATTTTTTAAACACAATTTGTATCCAATGGCAGTTTGTGAGCATGTTGAGAAATATGTCAGTCTTACAGTTTCGTTATCCTTATATGTAGGAGAAATCATTAGAGATAGGAGTAGCCTATTGTAAAGCAGTTGGCTATTCAAAAAAACATAACACAGTGTTGTATGCAATTTCTGCCCCATGCAGCATTGTACAAGATCACCTTTTGTGATTTTGGTTCAGTAGTTATCCGTTTTGAGCAGTTTGATTAAGTAATAGTTCATTTTATTGTTAACAAATGACAAGAAAATCATATAAAAAGTTGTGAATATTACGTTTTGAAAAGCAGATACTTAGATTGAATATGTATCCAAATTGAAAGAGTGTTTTGGTGCAGTGAACAAGTTGCTTTGTTTATTGTACTCAGTTAATTGTAAATGTGCTTAGAGTTTTGAAAATGTACCACGTACTGTAAATTGTACCAAAGTGATTAAGAACAACTTTGCTGCCAAATCTTTGTTGTTTTCAGTAGCGTTAGACACCTGTGGTGTCTGATTTAATGCAAACACCTGGGAATGCTCTTCAAAGAGTCGGAAAATAAACTACAATGGATTGTATTACAAAGTAACCATAACTGAAATATTATTCACTGTGTGTGTAGGCCTACTGTAGTCCAGGCTTTCTACTGCAGTCATTGCAGTCTAGACCTTTTGCCTTATTCTTAGATGGCACTGCCAAACTTTCTAAGATCGATTGAATATGGCAGCCTCTGCACTAAGGCCTTGAAGCAGGGAATTTAAAGATGGTGTGTGGGAGTCTGATGCATTGACACATGAGAGATCAGTGCCGACCACAGTATAAAACCAAATGCAGGCAACATAAAGAGGTATGATGGATATAAATATTGAACACACACTAATACCTCATCTCTTCATATAACTCTTGATCTGTAGCCAAGATAAGTAACACATAGATGAACATTTAAAGTGATTCCGTTTTCCCCCTGAACTACCTCAGGTTGATGAATGGGCGAGGGTGACTTAAGGGTATATACGAAGTCAGCAAAAATGGCTGAGTGGGATTCCATGACACAATTCTCCCACAGAGCTGGGAACTACAAAGAGGTTTCGAAACACACAGAGCTGTTCATTTTATAATCCGCTGTACACACTAGACTCAAACAGTTACCGATCCTAGGATTTAGGATCAATCTAATGGTACAAAGTCCATGGGACTCACCTGTTCACTTTTTGCTCACTTCATTTATTTTACCATGTCCTAAAGCACCTAGACATTTCAGGCCTGTTGTTGGAGCTGATCCTTTTAATAGCTTTCACCGTAAGTATTAGAGAGAGAGAGAGAGAGACTCCAAAATAGTAAATATGCCCACCCCCTCTTATTAGACTTATTTATGAACACCACTGAATCAGTTGTGCACCACCCACTTACAATATTTCAAATGGTAAATCTTTAAAGTAGGATGTTATTTCCACAACAAAAAACAATATATTGATTTGCAAACAGGCCATAAAGAACTGCCCATGCTATTACATTAAAGTAATAACATATATGCATGTATGGCCAGGTGTGTAGGGTGGTACTCAAACATGAGCTT
Organism: Oncorhynchus kisutch; assembly: GCF_002021735.2. NCBI lineage: Eukaryota > Metazoa > Chordata > Actinopteri > Salmoniformes > Salmonidae > Oncorhynchus > Oncorhynchus kisutch. Next base: position 55,859,028 of record NC_034179.2, on the reverse strand, counting down.
GTCATCAGATTGGACATCATTGGGAGTCATGGCAGGACTAACTGTTCTGTTGTTGACTTTTAATAAAGAACCAAAAAAGTTAGCAGGGAATTTACTGTAATTTTTTTCTGTCAGGATTAACAGACTGTTGAAAAAAAAAACAATCACACTATCTTGATACTTCAACAGGGATTCTTCCTTACTTTGAACATTAAGGTTCAATTGTGCATGCACGAGATCTGAAAAGCCTGCACAAAAAAAAGAGTAATGGGATGTTTACAGAATTGAGCACTATTATGAGAGGCCTGGATAATGTAATCTAGATAAAAGTCATTATAATTCATCCATCTGGACCCTGAGCAGAAAATACAGCTCTTTAAACTGAGATGTACTTCACAGAGGAGAACACAGCCATAAACATATAAACAGTTGATTCAGCACAATCAGATGGAAATAGAAGGTCCTATAGGACATGAATCAAAGTGCTATTTCTTCCCTGCCTCCAACCCATTCTTCTTAAAATAGGTTTTATGGGTAATCTTATGTTCTGTACCTGTGTTTTTATTTTACATTTGACAGATATGCAGGCAATCAGTGGTGTAAAGTACTTTAGTAGATAAAACAACATGAGCAGGCGCACACCCAGAATAATAGTTTGTGTGGAGGTGCTTATTAACGGCGAATAAACTATAAACTATCAAAATAAAGAAAGTCGCACACTCCATGTATAATCTCCCAGCAATTTAATAGGTATTTACCAACATTTCAGCATCACTGTGCCTTCCTCAGGGTGCCTTCCCCCTTATCTTTTTCCCACTGAGGTAGGCACAGTGATGCCAAAATGTTGGTAAATACCTATTAAATTGCTGGGAGATTATACATGGAGTGTGCGACTTTCTTTATTTTGATAGTCTAAAGTACTTGAGTAAAAAAACGTTCAAGTACTACCTAAGTAGTTTTTGGGGGGTATCTGTACTTTATTATTGATATTTTTTACAACCTTTACTTCACTACATTCCTAAATAAAATAATGTACTTTTTACTCCATACATTTTCCCTGACACCCAAAAGTTACATTTTGAATTCTTAGCAGGACAGGAAAATGGTCCAAGTCACACAATTAGCAAGAGAACATCTGGCAGAAGTACTAAACACACATGCTCTGTTTGTCATGCCTGCTTGCGCTCCACCTCCCTGGCACTGGAGGACGCCAGGCTGCCTATCATTACGCATACCTGTCACCTTCGTTACGCGCATCAGCACTTCATTGGACTCACCTGTACTCATTCACGTTTTGATTGTCTTCCCTATATCTGTCTTTTCCTCAGTTTTATCCCTGTGTCAGCATTATTGTCATTATGTTTTCCCTGTCCAGACACTGTGCTTGTTTGTTTCTTGTCAGTTTTATTAAATGTTCACTCCCTGTACTTGCTTCTTGTCTCCCAGCATCTGTCCTTACATAATGCTGACACCACAATTTGAAGCATCAGGGAGTTTTAGTTTTTAGTTTTTGTTGGTGAAGTCGGGTCTGGGTGCCGCTGCCGATGGAACCGGGGGTGCCACAGCTGGCTCGTCGGGCTTCCACGCCTTAGCTGGCTCGAGAGGTTTCCTCAGCTGGCTCGTCGGGCTTCCACGCCTTAGCTGGCTCGAGAGGTTTCCTTGCCTAGGTTGGCTCGGCAGGCTCCCATCCCACGTCATGCCTCAGCTGGCTCGAGAGGTTTCCTTGCCTAGGTTGGCTCGGCAGGCTCCCATCCCACGTCATGCCTCAGCCGGCTCGTCAGGCTCCTAAGCCTCCTAAGCCTCAGTCGGCTCGCCAGGCTCCTCTCGCCTCAGTAGGATCGCCAGGCTTTCACACCTCAGATGGCTCGTCAGGCTTCTACGCCTCAGCTGGCTTGTCCGGCACCCATGCCTCGGCCGGCCCATCAGGCTCGCCCAGGTGGGACACCGGGTGGTGCACCTAGAGACGGGGGTACTGTCAGGCCGGCGCTCGAGGGTGACAGGTGTGCATTACGCAGTGTCCAATTTACAGTAGCTATTACAGAAAAAAGACCATGCTAATGTTTGAGGATAGTGCACAACAACAAAACACTTTTATCATGGTCAACTGGTCTTATACATTCACATCTGAAGGTAAAAAATTAACTTACATTCAGTAATCTTGCTCTGATTTGTCATCCTGAGGGTCCCAGAGATAAAATGCAGCATAGTTTTGCTTGATAAAATCTATTTTTATATTCAAATGTAGGAACTGGGTTCTACAGTTTGAACCCCTGCTGTCTCTGGCTCCACACCCACCCCGCCTGGCCATCTAGATGTGTGAAAGTTAGTGTTAGTTAATGATCCATCATGTATGACAATTCTGGGAGTGTGTGAACTTAAATTGTTTATTACCATAGCATTTTTGTATGTTCTCTATAGTTATCTACTTGAAAATGTATAAATTGACCAATTCGGCACATTTGTGCAAACTCCTGGCAGACATGATGCAAAATATTGCGTAGTGAGGTAATTCTTCACTGGATCAGTCTGAACTTTGCACGCACACTGCTGCCATCTTGTTGACAAAATCTTACATCTAGGATCCTATCTTAATGTATGGCCTTTCTCTTGCATTTCGTTTTTTGTTTGTATTATCTTTTACCAGATCTAATGTGTTATATTCTCCTACATTCATTTCATATTTCCACAAACTTCAAAGTGTTTCCTTTCAAATGGTATCAAGCATATGTATATCCTTGCTTCAGGTCCTGAGCTACAGGCAGTTAGATTTGGGTGTCATTTTAGGTGAAAATGTAAAAACAGGGTCCAATCCTTTTAAGGTATCTTTACTTTTACTCAAGTAGGACAATTGGATACTTTTTCTACCACTGCAGACAATATACTTCTGAGTTCACATCACAACCCCACAAATGTTTTGTGGGATAAACTGAAAGGAGTCAAATTGAATGTATCTTAATAGCTTAGTTGATGTTTGACCCTCTTTCATCTTTAGGAAAATGTAGGGGATTTGTGTGATCTGATTCTAGAGCCTTCATAAATTTAATGAGAAAATATTGATTCCCCACTTTCCCCAGGTTTACAGTATAGTCATTTATGGAAATGTTTAAACTTGAAGACATTGTGTGGTGAATGTTTATGCATTACTTTGAACCAAGCTCAGTTTATATCTGAGCAGAAATATTGTATCTCATTGGGAGGAGGGAGCCACGTCAAAGGATAACTATGGGAATGAGCCATCAGTATATACTCAATTCAACTCAGACTTTGTCCTCCTTATTTCTGTCCCTTTCCTTTAAAAATACTGAGACAAAATAACAGAAAATTGTTTAAGATTAGCTTTGTAGTCTGTAACTGTAGAGAAATGGGCATTGATTGTCTAACGACCATCTTTGCTCTTTACTTAGACAATTTTTGTCTAACTGCCTGAGCCTCAAACATTAAAAGCTCCAGGGAGTGGTGTACAACAGGTTGTAGTAAGGGAAGTGATTAGCCATGCTGGTAGTAGTGGAGTTCTGAACACAAACCATTTACTCTTTCATTAATACCTGGGGAATAAAATGGGAATGGTGCCACAATTCAATTCTGTCGACACAAGTAGCTTGATGCACTTAGCTACCGTTGCCAAATCTGAGAGTCATCTGACAATTTATTTCACACTTGTGTTGGTGCAGGTCTATGCATAGGCACATACACACACACGCGCGCGAACGCACACAAATGTGTAGAGACGTGCACACACACAAACCCATACTCCTCCATCAAAGGGAGTGCCAGGGGAAATAGAAGCCAAGAGCCTCATCCTTTTACAGTCAGTAAGACTGAACAATCACACAAAGCTATTTGAATTGCATTGCATCTAAACAGGCATCAAACCAAATGATGAATATAAACAACTGAATCATCATAGCTGGACGAGGGCATCTGAATAAATGTACAGGGTGTCGCTTAACAAAAATAGTATTACGCATATTCATCAATTCTGCATTCTCCAAACTCCTTACCTAATTTCCCCCTCTCCTTTGGGAGGTCTGGTCTCATTTAGGATATTCTCCACATTGTGGGGCGTAGTTTAATGATCTGTGTTATTCCGAGGCAGCCATTTACCCAGAATGTCCTGCTGGTGTGGAACCATGAATATGATCACAGTCTGTGGCTTTATGACACACATGGAAAGGTGCCAAACGATGAGAGGTTATGAGAACTGCTCTCTTACACTGCATGTTGGTCAAATGTTACATTTTTGATGCAAAAACTAGCCAAGAATTCAGTTTTGATTTAGCCATGATGAAATAATTGATGTGCTCCACTGATTTGTGTGTGTGTCTGTAGAATGCCAAGGAAAATTTGGGACTGGGAATGTTTAAATTAGATTTGTTTTCTTTGTCAGTGGTAATTTCAGAGAGGATATCCTGCAACGGACTGGAATGGAAACAAGAAGGGAGTTTTTGCAATCACTCTTTATCTCCCTAAAACACTCCACAGAACTACACTGAACAAAAATATAAACGAAATGCGCAACATTTGCAAAGATTTGACTGAGTTACAGTTCATATAGGGAAATCAGTCAATTGAAAACAATTAATTAGGCCATAAATGATGGATTTCACGACTGGGAATACAGATATGCATCTGTTGATCACAGATACCTTAAAAAAAGATAGGGGCGTGGATCTGAAAAACAGTCCGTATCTGATATGACAACCATTTGCCTCATGCAGCATGACACATCTACTTTCCATATAGTTGATCAGGCTGTTGATTGTGGCCTGTGGAATATTGTCCCACTCCTCTTCAATGGCTGTGAGAAGTTGCTGGATATTGCTGGGAACTGGAACACGTTGATCCAGAGCATCCCACACATGCTTTATGTGTGCTATGCAGTGGCAACTTTAGCAAGTAAATCTTGGTGAGGCAAACTCCAAAAAATTGTTTTAGATGCATGCCAGCAAAGCCACTACACAACACAACACTAAACAAGACATTAATTGGACTATAACTGTGACAAATGGTGCCCACAAGCTGTTTGAAGCTACATAAAGATGTCCAAACCGCGGCGTCTCAACATCAGTCCCAACACCTTACCACTGTTACACCTGCCTATCAGCAGAGCCTTGTCTGGCAGTGAAACAGTTCATTCGGCCTCATTTACTGACTTAAAAAAAAAACATAGCTGAAATGGTTGACTTGCTTACACAAATGTGGTCTCCACTGACAATTGAGATGTACAAACTACGGCATTAGAGGACGATGAGGAAAACCGGCAGGAGTCATGCTGGATTGACAGCAAGGCCAATGCTTGAATGTTAATACATTTAGGATTGAAATAGATAACCTTAAACCCAGACTTGGACCACACATCCACTCCACTGAGTAGCAGGCTAGTGATTACTTTGCAAGGCTTGCAGTTAGCCACTGATTCCTTCCAAACCACTCATTGTTGAATTTGCAATGCAGATTGCCCGGTTAGCCAATGTGCGGGAGCACTGGTTGGTCGGGCCAATTGAGGTAGTATGTACATGAATGTATAGTTAAAGTGACTATGCATGTATGATAAACAGAGAATAGCAGCAGCATAAAAGAGGGGTTGGGGGGGCACACAATGCAGATAGTCCAGGTAGCAATTGGATTACCTGTTCAGGAGTCTTATGGCTTGGGGATAAAAACTGTTGAGAAGCCTTTTTGTCCTAGACTTGGCACTCCGGTACAGCTTGCAATGCGGTAGTAGAGAGAACAGTCTATGACTGGGGTGGCTGACAATTTTTAGGGCCTTCCTCTGACACCGCCTGGTGTAGAGGTCCTGGATGGCAGGCAGCTGAACGGACCTCAATCCCATAGAAAATTTGTGGGAAGAACTGAAAAAGCATGTGAGAGTAAAGAGGCCTACAAACCTGACTGTTACACCAGTTCTGTCAGGAGGAATGGGCCAAAATTCACCCAACTTATTGAGGGAAGCTAGTGTAAGGCTTCCTGAAATATTTGACCCAAGTTAAACAATTTAAAGGCAATGCTACCAAATACTAATTGAGTGTATGTAAACTTCTGACCCACTGGCAATGTGATGAAATAAATAAAAGCTGAAATAAATAATTTTCTATACTATTATTCTGACATTTCACATTCTTAAAAGAAAGTGGTGATCCTAACTGACCTAAGACAGGGAATATTTTACTAGGATTACATGCCAGGAATTTAAGTTTAAATGTATCTGTATATGCATATGAGATGAATAATATAGGGTGTGCAAACATTATATAAAGTGGCATTGTTTATTAAAGTGACAAGTGATGCATTCATTACATCCAATTTTGTATTATTAAAGTGGCTAGAGATTTGAGTCTGTATGTTGACAGCAGCCACTCAATGTTAGTGATGGCTGTTTAACAGTCTGATGGCCTTGAGATAGAACAGGCAGTTAACCCACTGTTCCTAGGCCGTCATTGAAAATAAGAATTTGTTCTTAACTGACTTGCCTAGTAAAATAAAGGTAAAATAAAAAATAAAATAAATAAATAGAAGCTGTTTTTCAGTCTCTCTGTCCCAGCTTTGATGCACCTGTACTGACCTCGCCTTCTGGATGACAGCGGAGTGAACACACAGTGGATCGGGTGGTTGGCCTTCCTGTGATTTTTATTCATGTGACCTTCCTGTGGTCTTTTTGGCCTTCCTGTGACATCGGGTGATGTAGGTGTCCTGGAGGGCAGGTAGTTTGCCCCCGGTGATGCGTTGTGCAGACCTCACTACCCTCTGGAGAGCCTTACAGTTGTGGGCGGAGCAGTTGCGCTGTTTGCGCCTTCATCACCACACTGTCTGTGTGGGTGGACCATTTCAATTTGTCTGTGATGTGCAGGCCCGAGGAACTTTCCACCTTCTCCACTACTGTCCCGTCGATGTAGATAGGGGGGGTGCTCCCTCTGCTGTCTCATAGTAATGAACGTGTAGGGGTTGAGAGTCAGGACGAGACAGACAGGCAGGAAGCTTTTCTCAGCCAGTCGAAATCATGAATCGGCATAATCTTTTATGGATATAAACAAATAAATGTCAATAGAAAACATGTAAAATTAAACAAAATGCAGCTGGTTTGCAGTCTTTCCAGCTTCAGTTTCAAGTGATTGTGTTAGCTGTGTTGTTGGCTAGCTCCTCTGAACAACAGTGTCCTGACAAGAGAGAACATTTTCTATCCCAGGAGAAATTGCATATCATTAGCTCATTCTTATGAATTTATCCAAATAAATGTCACTAGAAAAAAGGTTAAACAAATGCAAATGCAGGTACTTTGCTGTTATTCTGGCTGCACTATTTGACATAACTGTAAATTGTAAGTAGCTGGCAAGCAAGGGATAAGAATGTTGCCAGCCAGTATGGCAATAGAACATTTAGAACAAATGACCATAGATACAGAACAAAAAGACTTAACCACTGGGTTGCGTAGATAGAACAAACAACCAGCTGGCTTGGGTAGAAACCCTAGATTAGTGCCAGGACAATAACTTGTGGAAGGATGAAAAAGTATGAATAAATTCATTCAAATAAAGTTTTGAATGGAAATACACTACATTTATTTAACTAGTCAAGTCAGTTAAGAACAAATTCTTATCTTCAATGACAGCCTAGGAACAGTGGGTTAACTGCCTGTTCAGGGGCAGAATTACATATTTGACCCTTGTCAGCTTGGGGATTTGAAATTGCAACCTTCCAGTCCAACGCTCTAACCACTAGGCTACCCTGCCGCCCCACATGACCAAAAGTATGTGAACACCTGCTCGTCGAACATCTTATTCCAAAATCATGGGAATTAATATGAAGTTGGTCCCCCTTTGCTGCTATAACAGCCTCTAGTCTTCTGGGAAGGCTTTCCACTAGATGTTGGAACATTTCTGTGGGGACTTACTTCCATTCAGCCATGAGCTTTAGTGAGGTCGGACATGATGTTGGGTGATTAGATCTGTTTCGCAGTTGGCGTTCCAATTCATCCCAAAGGTGTTCGATGGGGTTGAGGTCAAGGCTCTGTGCAGGCCAGTCAAGTTCTTCCACACCGACCTCGACAAACCATTGCTGTATGGACTTTGTTTTGTGCACGGGGGCATTGTCATGATGAAACAGGAAAGGGCCTTCCCCAAACAAAGTTGGAAACACAGAATAGTCTAGAATGTCATTGTATACTGTAGTGTTAAGATTTCCATTCCCTTGAACTATGGGGCCTAGTCCAATCCATGAAAAATAGCCCCAGACTATTATTCCTACTCCACCAAACTTTACAGTTGGCCAAGCCCAGATTCGTCCATCAAACTTCCAGATAGTGAAGTGTGATTCATCATTCCACAGAACACGTTTCCACTTCTCCAAAGTCCAATGGCGGCGAGCTTGACACCACTCCAGCCAACGCTTGGCATTGCGCATGGTGATCTTAGGCTTGTGTGCTGCTGCTCGGCCATGGAAACCCATTTCTTGAAGCTCCCGACTAACAGTTTTTGTGCTGATGTTGCTTCCAGAGGCAGTTTGGAACTCTGTAGTGGGTGTTGCAACCGAGGACAGGCGGTTTTTACGCTCTGTGCACTTCAGCCCTTGGCGGTCCCGTTCTGTGAGCTTGTGTGGCATATCACTTCGCGGCTGAGCTGTTGTTGCTCCTAGATGTTTCCACTTCACAATAACAGCACTTACAGTTGACCGGGGCAGTTCTAGCAGGGCAAAAAATTGACAAGCTGACTCGTTGGAAAGGTGGCATCCTATCACGGTGCCATGTTGAAAGTCACTGAGCTCTTCAGTAAGGCAATTCTACTGCCAATGTATGTCTATGGAGATTGCATGGCTTTGTGCTCGATTTTATACACATTTATACACGTATAGTGTAGGTCTATCATTATTTGAATATGTTGGTAACCCATTGTCGACTTTGTCTTGGGCCTAACAACACCTGTTCCAATATATCCTCCAAACACCGGCTTCTCAGGCATTATCTTGAATGTCTGTGTGGGTGTGTGCTAATGTATAGAAAATCAGAGCAAGTGGTCAGTCCAGTTCAAGTGTTCAGCAGTCTGATGGCTTGCAGATAGATAAGGGAGTGAACAGCTCGTGGCTGGGGTGTATGGGATCCTTGATGATGCTGCGGGACTTCTTCAGGCACACCCCCTGGAGGGCCTTGTGGTTAGTGGACAGAACAATTCCCATACCAGGCCATGATGCAACCGGTCAGGACACATTCGATGGTGCAACAGTAGTATTTAGACAGGACCTGGGGTGGGATGCAATTTCTTCAGCTGCCTTAGGAAGTAGAGATGCTGTTGCACCCTCTTGACAAGAGTGGTGGTGTTGTTGGTCCATGTCAAGTCCTCTGTGATGTGGATGCCGAGGAACATAAAACTGCTGACTCCCTACTGCAGTCCCGTTGATGCGGATCTGGGCATGTTCCCTCCTCTGCTTCTTGAAGTCAACTATCAACTCCTTTGTTTTGCTCACATTGAGGAAGAGGTTGTTATCCTGGCACCACAATGCCAGTTCACTTACCTCCTCCCTATAGGCTGACTTGTTTGTTTGTTATCAGGCCTACAACCATGGTGTCGTCAGCAAACTTGATGATGGAGTTGGTGTCATGCAAAGCCACGCAGTCGTGGGTGAACAGGGAGTACAGCAGACGGCCGAGAACACACCCCTGGGGGGCCACTGTTTTAAGAGTCTATGTCGCACTCGCCCCGTAGCATTCACTTCTGTCATCATGAAGTGCTTTGAGAGACTAGTCAAGGATTATATCACCTCTACCTTACCTGACACCCTAGACCCAATTAAATTGGCTTACCACCCCAATAGATCCACAGACGATGCAATCGCCATCGCACTGCAAACTGCCCTATCCCATCTGGACAAGAGGAATACCTATGTAAGAATGCTGTTCATTGACTATAACTCAGCATTCAACACCTGAGTACCCTCCAAGCTCATCATTAAGCTCGAGGCCCTGGGTCTGAACCCCGCCCTGTGCAACTGGGTCCTGGACTTCCTGACGGGCCTCCCCCAGGTGGTGAAGGTAGGAAACAACACCTCCACTTCGCTGATCCTCACCACTGGGGTCCCACAAGGATGCATGCTCAGCATCCTCCTGTACTCCCTGTTTACCCATGACTGCGTGGCAACACACACCTCCAACTCAATCATCAAGTTTGCAGACAACACAACAGCAGTAGGCTTGATTACCAACAACGATGAGACAGCCTACAGGGAGGAGGTGAGGGCTCTGGGGGTGTGGTGCCAGGAAAATAACCTCTCACCCAAAAAACACAAGCATTTGGCTACACCCGCAATAACATCTGCTAAACACGCGTATGTGAAAAATAACATTTGATTTGATTTGATTTGATTTAGAGGAGGTGGTAATGTCAATTCAAACAGCCTGTTGTCTGCCTGTCAGGAAGTCCAGGATCCAGTTGCAGAGGGTGGTGTCCAGACTCAGGGCTCTGAGCTTGGTGTTAAGATTGGAGGGAACAATAGCATTAAATACGGAACTATATTCAACGAACAGCATTCTCGCATAGCTAATACAAACATAGCTCTTACTAAACTGGTTAGTAGGAATCAATACACATTGAAGATCAGAGTATGAAAGAGAGAAAAAAACATTTCAGGAGTGGTGGTGGTTCTGCCCCCTCCTTTCCCTGGGATGCAGCTGAATAGGTCACTGGTAACTGAGTGGGTGGCCATGGACTGCTGTAGAGGCCATGCATCATTTAACATTGCCATGTTAAAGAAACTGCAAAGACAGAGGCGAATCGTGATTACCAATTAAGTTCATTAAGCTAACTCGAAAAACCTTCGTTGACGTTCGTCTCTCCAACAAACCGTTGCTAATTTTGCGAAATTTAAACAAGAGCACAAGACAGCAGAGACTACCACTCAGCAGTCAGATATTTTCCAAGTTATTTGTGTACATTTCGAGAAACCATAGTTTTCCAGCAAGGGTTGTTGTTGTGTACCATGAAATGGATTGCTGATGCACGAGCTAGCAGGCGGCCTGCACACAGAGTAGAATAAGACATTTCTTAAAAGGCCAAATGTAATTGTTATATTTTTAGGTTCAAATTCAAGTGCAATAATTGTTTTACCTGTTGAGGGAAATAGAATAAAAATAAATCCTACTGGATTGTAGGATATTGGAAAAAAAGACATATGCGTTATTTGTTAAATTCTGAAAACAAATGTAGTTTGCCATAACAATAGAACATAAGATTTGCATTCAGTGGAACAGAAGAAAATATGCAGCACAATAAACGATGCAAATGAACACAGACAAACAGGAAGTCAACACAGCAAACTACCAGCACAGTAGATGTCTTTAATTAAGCAACTATTAATTCACTGTACTGCAGTTATACTGCATTTCAGCAGGAGTGATTTTTTTGTAAGGGCATAGTCCATTAGTGCTACTTTGTTCATTTATTATTGTGCAGTGCATTTAATCTTACATTCTGTTAGAACAAATGTCATGGAAGTGTATGTGCACTTTTAAATTGAGTGCTGAACTGGAATCATCCCAAATACCATTGGCCGGAACCCAGAGTAAAACGATTCTGCCGGACTCGGAAATAGCTCGGCCCGCATTAAGCCCCGAGTTGATGCAAAGTTTCCCAGGTCTCAAACGGAATATGCCCAGGCCCACTGTGCCGACTGGGTCGCGACTCAACAGACACCTCAATTGGCCAAAACGTTTGCGAACCCCTGCTCTAAACCACAGTGTAGAAGTGCAGTGTGATTACTTCAGTAAAATGTCACTATGACTGAAATGAAACTGCAGTAGTAACACAGTTATAATGCAAATAAACTACACTGAAAACTGCTCCATTGTTTGTTTTATGTGGTTGATATCGGCAGCTGATGACTGTGAAATGCTAACAGCCGTTTTGAGGTAATTAGATCAATACTGTTGCCTTTTGTGAATTTCCTTTATTATACTAATTAGGCCTGCTTTATGGCTGTGTTTACTACTTTTGTTAGCTTGATATTGTTTGTTTGCTTGCCATGCTACGCTATGTAGCCGTTGATACATTAGCCTGCTATAGCTTCGGCCTACCATGCCACATGTTATTGCACCCTGTTTCTGGCCAATCATTGTTAACCGCTGCTATATTTATGCATTGTTTTACCCATTTATATAATTATTGCATTTGCTTATTCTCATTGATTATTACCATTAACAACCAATTCATTACATATGTTCATTGCTATTATTATTTGCACCTTTCTGTTTTTCCTTGTAGATAAACCATACTCCATAGAAAGCCAACAAAGTCTCAATTCAAGAACAAACATTTAATGTCAACAACTGTCAGTTATTCCCTGCCATGTATCATCTCTATTACCTGAATTCTAAAACTGAACTGCATCTCTGCCTGCTCTTTAACTGGAGTCCCACAGTAGATTAGTATCACCATAACCCTCACCTAAACCTCAATCAGTTACAATCTTGTAACTGAAGTATATTGTGTGCCAGGCTTGGAACCAACGTTTTGGTCAGTGTTTCCCTGGGCACCCTTATTAGGAAAGGACATGCAGGAAATGTATATAAAAGGACCGGTCCATTAATGCATTTCTTATTGGGCTGGAGATTCATTTGGGAGATCCATTTGTAATATCAAGGACTGTGAAGAAAGCAGTGGGAAAGGTGGATTCAGTCAAGGTGACTAGAAACGGCCTTGTTTTGGTTAATTGTGCTGAAGAACAGAAGAAGCGTGCACTGGATCTGGAAAAATTATTTAGGTCAGAAGTTAAATGTATTGATCTTCAGAGCAGGGCACCTGCCAAAGGAGTTATAGCTGGAGTCTCGATGGATATAGATGATTCAATTCCTTAGTCAGAAAATCCCAGGAGTGGTCAGTGCACGTTGCCTGATCCGTATGGTAAATGGAAGGAAGGAGAAAAGCCTGTCGATATTATTGTTGTTTGAGGAGACTCTACCTGGATTTGTGAAGTGTAACGTCTGCTTCCAACTCACACTCTCAAACACGTAGGTCCCCTGAACGCAGCTCACTCTCCAGATCCTAATCACCTGAATTCTGATTCTCACCTGTTATTATCACACACTATTTGGTTCAGTTCTTTGCACCCCATCATTGTGAGATATTGTTTGTTTTGTGACACACTTCTATTCGAAGCTCTGTTTTTTCCGTAATTTAATCCTCTCGTGTATGATCGTTTTTGCCTGCCTCACTAACGACGCCTTTTGCCTATTCCCTGCCTGTACTTTAGCCTATCGGATCTCCTGTTATCAACCTATTGCCTGATCTACCGGTCTACCAGATACCAGTATCTGACGTTACTAGCCTTTTCCCTGCCTGTACTGTTGCCTTTTTGGACCCCGTGTGTATGAACTTCTGCCTGCCCCTGCCCCTGGACCCAGCTACCTGCCGCCTCCTGTGGTCCTTTACAAATAAACACCTGCTGCGCGCTGCGCTTGAAACCAGCTCTCTGTCTCCCATCGTGTTCATTACATGAAGCTTGGATATGTGAGGTGAGGTGAGAGAATTTGTGTCCAAACCATTACAGTGTGGAAATTGTAAAGGATATGGTCATGTGTCAAATGTTTGCAGACGGGAGAAGTATGATATTGAATAATCTGTGAATGGAAAATGTTGCAACAGTGGTGAGGAGGTTGAGGTGTCAAGGATCAGGGCTGCGCAGTGGATCTCCTATGTGGAGGCGGTGAAGAGAGTCGAAGGGGCAAGAGGCCACAGTGTTGAAGAGGCGGTGAAGAGAGTCGAAGGGGCAAGAGGCCACAGTGTTGAAGAGGCGGTGAAGAGAGGTGAAGGGGCAAGAGGCCACAGTGTTGAAGAGGCGGTGAAGAGAGGTGAAGGGGCAAGAGGCCACAGTGTTGAAGAGGCGGTGAAGAGAGGTGAAGGGGCAAGAGGCCACAGTGTTGAAGAGGCGGTGAAGAGAGGTGAAGGGGCAAGAGGCCACAGTGTTGAAGAGGCGGTGAGAGGTGAAGGGGCAAGAGGCCACAGTGTTGAAGAGGCGGTGAAGAGAGTCGAAGGGGCAAGAGGCCACAGTGTTGAAGAGGCGGTGAGAGGTGAAGGGGCAAGAGGCCACAGTGTTGAAGAGGCGGTGAAGAGAGTCGAAGGGGCAAGAGGCCACAGTGTTGAAGAGGCGGTGAAGAGAGGTGAAGGGGCAAGAGGCCACAGTGTTGAAGAGGCGGTGAAGAGAGTCGAAGGGGAAAGAGGCCACAGTGTTGAAGAGGCGGTGAAGAGAGGTGAAGGGGCAAGAGGCCACAGTGTTGAAGAGGCGGTGAAGAGAGTCGAAGGGGAAAGAGGCCACAGTGTTGAAGAGGCGGTGAAGAGAGTCGAAGGGGAAAGAGGCCACAGTGTTGAAGAGGCGGTGGATTCATTGCCACCAGTTGCTATTCAGATTCAGAAAACGTGGATGTCCTCACAAATAGGCAATTCATCTTGCAGCAGTCATAAAACATATAAACATCGAAAAATGTAAAATAAATAGAAAAGGATACGTTTTTTTTGCTAGTGTTTTAAGTCCATCGGGTGGTCTGGATACACTCATTGTGAAGAAGGTGAATTCTGTGGCATTTATAGCCACAGTGAATAAATGTACAGCATAGGTGTCTAAGAAGTACAAGAAGCTGGATATCATTATATCTGCAGCCGATAAGTTTTTAGGGTTCCGAGACTTTACGGCAGAAGCACTACAAGGACTTTTGTCGCATGGAGATGTCCCGCCCTCACAAGAGGCTTCTTAACCTGTGTTGGGACTTGATTAGAATGAGGTTTTTACAGAGAACCAGGTTGATTTTTAGTTAATTTAATTTTTGGTAGTTTGTATGATATTTTGTTTTTACCCAAATGTTTTTCCTTTTCTGGGATCCTAATTATCCACCCACACAGTAGGTGGGGGCATGCACAATAAAATTGTTGCGAATGCCATTATACCACAGAAGAAGAAGAAATGTACCTGGAAGGTATTTTGTGTGAATAGGCTGTATGGTGTTGGTGCTGTTGGTTTATTTCTGTGAGCAACCATTTTGTGACCATGATGTCTTGAATAGATTTTTGGGGTGTGGACTATTGTTCTGAATGGTATGTGTTGAGTTTGTCAGTGTGTGACAATATTGAAGATGTTCATTATGTAAGGCCTCTGCAATAATTGTGAAGAGAGCATGACAAAGCCTATTCCCCTCAGGAGACTGAAAAGATTTGTCATGGGTCCTCAGATTCTCAAAAAGTTCTACAGCTGCACCATCAAGAGCCCGGGATGGCAACTGCTTTGCCCCCGACTGCAAGGCACTACAGAGGGCAGTGCGTACGGCCCTGTATATCACTGGGGCCAAGCTTCCTGCCATTCAGGACCAAAATACTTCTTAACAGCTTCTATCCCCAAGCTATAAGACTCCTGAACAGCTAATCAAATGACTACCCAGACTATTTGCCCCCCCCCACACTCTTTTACGTTGCTGCTACTCTCTGTTTATCTATGCATAGTCACTTTAACTCTACCTGCATGTACATATTACCTCAATTATCTTGACTAACTGGTCAAGATAATTGACCAGTTATTCCACATTGACTCGGTACTGGTACCTGCTGTATATAGCCGCCACATTGACTCGGTACTGGTACCCCCTGTATATAGCCTCCACATTGACTCGGTACTGGTACCCGCTGTATATAGCCTCCACATTGACTCGGTACTGGTACCCCCTGTATATAGCCTCCACATTGACTCGGTACTGGTACCTGCTGTATATAGCCTCCACATTGACTCGGTGCTGGTACCCCCTGTATATAGCCTCCACATTGATTCGGTGCTGGTACCCCCTGTATATAGCCTCCACATTGACTCGGTACTGGTACCCCCTGTATATAGCCTCCACATTGACTCGGTACTGGTACCCCCTGTATATAGCCTCCACATTGACTCGGTACTGGTACCCCCTGTATATAGCCTCCACATTGACTCGGTACTGGTACCCCCTGTATATAGCCTCCACATTGACTCGGTACTGGTACCCCCTGTATATAGCCTCCACATTGACTCGGTACTGGTACCCGCTGTATATAGCCTCCACATTGACTCGGTGCTGGTACCCCCTGTATATAGCCTCCACATTGACTCGGTACTGGTACCCCCTGTATATAGCCTCCACATTGACTCGGTACTGGTACCCCCTGTATATAGCCTCCACATTGTTATTTTACCGCTGCTGTTTCATTATTTGTTAGTTTTATTTTTTATTTATCAATTTTTTTACTTAACACTTATTTTTCTTAACTGCATTGTTGGTTAATAAGGGCTTGTAAGTACGAATTTCACTGTAAGGTGTTGTATTCGGCACATGTGACAAATACAATTTGATTTGAATAATGTAATTTAGTTTTCAGTTGGTTTCTTTGGAGAGGCTTTTCTGCTTTGAAGTTTATTGACAACGCCCTCCAATAAGGTGAGTGTCTTTGAGTAATTTGTATTTCTAAAATATCTATTGTTTATGTAAATGCAGTGGTTAACTGTTCTTTATTTTCTACCATCAGAAGTACAATATTTTTTTGTCACCATTTTTGATCATATTTTGAACTTGGTCAGCTGAATCGCTGTGAGGCACTCTTGTATTTCAGAAAGCTAACTAGAAGTTATTTTGGTCTACTCTTGTTAATGTGTTCTTTATCTGCATCAAACAAGCAAACCTAATCCAATACAGACAACGGACCAGCTCCTGTAGAAATATTACCACCTATGGCTGGAAATATTGAGGCAGCTTATTCGAATGCTTACCCAATACAAATGCACTAAATCACCGTTTTGGCACTTAATTGCGCACATGTTAGGCTAGAGCACGTTAGGCTCCATATTGTGAAATATTTTGAGACAAATTACAGTCCGTAGCCTACCGACAGAATTTATTGCACATTATATGTATTTCTATATGAACGAAATGGGCCTATAATCTACTGTAGGCTATTTATATTTTGATGCAGTCTCGTTTTTCATTAGAAGCTATTTTTATACTTCGGCTGTTTGTATCAATTGCAAAGACATTGGCAACTTTGTATTTGCAGTCAAATTTGCTCTGAAGTTATCGGAGGTCATAGAGATAGAATCATAAGGTTTAGAGGTGATCTTCTGTGTATAAAGGGAAAAATGCATCTAACGGCTCATGTAAACTAGAACAAGGTAAATTGCCGCCCAGAGTGGCTCGCTTGTGGGTGTGCTAGCAGCATATAGCAGCATGTTCGACTGTGCATCAAGAATTCAGCATAGCAAGTTTTGTATGAAGGTCTGGTTATTAAATGGGTAAATAATTTAATCCATTCTCCATTTCATGAATTTATTCACAGGTAAATAGTAATATGCTCGAAAACGCTCTGGTGACAAATACACTTTGCTTCCCTGTTTCCAATGTTCGACTGTGCATCAAGAATTCAGCATAGCAAGTTTTGTATGAAGGTCTGGTTATTAAATGGGTAAATAATTTAATGGGAGAACCTATTCAAGTAAGTAAATACATTTCGAAAATGTTTTAAAAAACAACGATGTATTATCAGCTAACGTAAACTCGTACATCGCCTTGATCCGTACAATTGCCCTTATTTTAGCACCCCCAAAAACGTAATACTTGGAAAGGGGAGAAATTGTGCTTTACACAATTGATCTTGAAGTATTACGTTTTTGGGGGCGCTAAAATAAGGGAAATTGTACGGATCAAGGCGATGTACGAGTTTACGTTAGCTGATAATACATCATTGTTTTTTTTTACATTTAGCTTTACGTTAGCTGATAATACATCGTTGTTTTTCCAACAGAATCAATTACATGACCTAAACACTGCCCGTTTCTGCATAATTCAAGTAGGCAATGAGCCCTTCAGGTCTTTTTAAAAATGGCAGGTGGGGAAGCGAAACTAATGTGTGATAGAAGGACAGTTGTCATGTGGGAAAACTGCTTATTTTCACTCTCTGTCCAATTTATCACCTTATCGCCTCTAAAATGTAAATAAAACTATAAAGAGTTTATATAATGTGTCATTACATGTCATTACATACCTATTTGAAGGTTTGTGTCGAATTTGAATCGGGTTTTTAGAGCGGTGCTAAAGTGATCTTAGAAGTAAACAGCGGCTTTGAGAATGATGATCGCATGCAATGATGACGCAAAACATGACTAGGTATCGCCCCTTACCCCCGTCACTGTCCATTTTTTGTTTGTAAATGATGAGAGAAGTGCTACACCTGGTGGAGAGAGATTGTAAAACAGAAATAGTTGCTTTATGCGTGCTGTACGTTACACATGACACCGTGACGATGTAACAGAGCGTCCGTTTTTTCAACCTTTTCCCAATACTATAGAGCCATTACCATGTCGATCAAAGCTTGGATAGAAACCTAGTTCACACCCCCGATGTCACGCCCTGGTCGAAGTATTTTTTGTTTATCTTCATTTATTTGGTCAGGCCAGGGTGTGGCATGGGGTTTTTGTATTGTGGTGTGTTTTGTCTTGGGGTTTTGGTGTTGGGATTGGGATTGTAGCTTAGTGGGGTATCTAGCAAAGTCTATGGCTGTCTGGAGTGGTTCTCAATCAGAGGCAGGTGTTTATCGTTGTCTCTGATTGGGAACCATATTTAGGCAGCCATCTTCTTTGAGTTCGTCGTGGGTGATTGTCCTTAGTGTCCTTGTTCCTGTCCATGTGTTAGTTTACACAAGTATAGGCTGTTTCATTTTTCGTTATGTTTATTGTTTTTGTAGTGTTTGTATTTAGATTCGTGTTACGTTTGTTTATTAAATGATGGATCGCAATCTACACGCTGCATTTTGGTCCGACTCTCATTCACACCTAGAAAACCGTTACACCTGATTTTGAAGTCAACACAGTCGCTACAGTCCCATTAGTTTTCTTTGTAGCCACCTTTGAATGTTGCGGTTGCGCACATTTGTACGGAATGGGGTGAGTTTACATTAACTAGCTACAGTGCAGGCTAACTCAAATGAGCTGCTAATGTAGCCTTCTAGCTGTCTAGCCAACTTTACATACTGTATAAATAGCTAGCAAAGTGAATGAATTATCACCAGCTACCTAACTTCATATTAGCTAGCTCTCTTGATATATTTATCACTGTAAAAAAACTCCAAATGCATTTGTAGGTAGCTAGCTAACAACCATGGAGGAGGGTGAAAGGATAGCAGCCCCAACTGTCAAAGTGAGAGAGTAGGCTATTCTGGTAGGGCAGGTACTTTTGTGTAGTTCCAGTCCCTAGAGATGAGGACGGAGATAATAGGAACATAATATTCAGTGCGGTCTAATTTGAGTATAATGAAGTATGTTTCTTGTGAGGTTTTCTGTCCTCAGCTATGAAAGCCGTCTGCAGATGAGGTCCCATTGAAGAGCAGTGGTTCTCAGTCCTGGTCATGGCTACTCAAAGGGGTGCGTAAGCACTACGCAGCTGATTCAAATGCTCAACTCACAATCAAGCTTCAAGTGGTATTTATGTATTCATTTGTGATACTATCCTTGATATGATCCTGCTATTGTCACATGCACATGTGTGTACACATGCATCTATCTATCCAATGTTATCGTGATTTGTTATAAGGGATATTATACACTGCTCCAAAAAATAAAGGGAACACTTAAACAACACAATGTAACTCCAAGTCAATCACACTTCTGTGAAATCAAACTGTCCACTTAGGAAGCAACGCTGATTGACAATACATTTCACATGCTGTTGTGCAAATTGTCTAGACAACAGGTGGTAATTATAGGCAATTAGCAAGACACCCCCAATAAAGGAGTGGTTCTGCAGGTGGGGACCACAGACCACTTCTCAGTTCCTATGCTTCCTGGCTGATGTTTTGGTCACTTTTCAATGCTGGCAGTGCTTTCACTCTAGTGGTAGCATGAGACAGAGTCTACAACCCACACAAGTGGCTCAGGTAGTGCAGCTCATCCAGGATGGCACATCAATGCGAGATGTGGCAAAAAGGTTTGCTGTGTCTGTCAGCGTAGTGTCCAGAGCATGGAGGCGCTACCAGGAGACAGGCCAGTACATCAGGTTACGTGGAGGAGGACGTAGGAGGGCAACAACCCAGCAGCAGGACCGCTACCTCCACCTTTGTGCAAGGAGGAGCAGGAGGAGCACTGCCAGAGCCCTGCAAAATGACCTCCAGCAGGCCACAAATGTACATGTGTCTGCTCAAACGGTCAGAAACAGACTCCATGAGGGTGGTATGAGGGCCCGACGTCCACAGGTGGGGGTTGTGCTTACAGCCCAACACCGTGCAAGACGTTTGGCATTTGCCAGAGAACACCAAGATTGGCAAATTCGCCACTGGCGCCCTGTGCTCTTCACAGATGACTCCAAATCCAGACCTCCATGGGTTGATAAATTTGATTTCCATTGATAATTTTTGTGTGTTGTCAGCACATTCAACTATGTAAAGAAAAAAGTACTTAATAAGAATATGAATTTCATTCATTCAGATCTAGGATGTGTTATTAAATTTTTTTGAGCAGTGTACTGTAGTAATCTACAATGACCTGGTAATGTAAAAGTCTACTAATAACATTATCTTCCATATTCCTACAGATACCTTGTAACTGGAGATTTCTTCAAAATGATTGCCTCCAGATACTGTGTAGGGCACTGCAAGGTTGGGTGAATCCCTGGGAGAATTCAGGCATGTGAAGGCTACTTGTGTCCTGCATAACTTCATAAGGATGGACACGAGGACCAGGAGGGGATCTGCAGCTGTGTGCCAGAGGAGAAGTCTGCTGCTCTGCAGGATGTTTCAAGGATGGGGTCCGACAACGCAGCAAGAGAGGCAATCCATGTGCGGGAGATCTTCAGCTCCTACTTTATTGAAGAGAGTGCTGTTCCCTGGCAACACCATAGACTACACTATGCACAACCAAAGGGTCTTTTAAGAGCCATCCACATTGCAATATGAGTATTCTTGCATTGACTTAGCAGTGTCAACTGCAGTTATTCAATTCCCAGTTTCTCTCCCTTTAATTTCTCCTTCCCAGGTGAGGGTGCTGTTTAGGTAAGGGTGTGATGTCTGTACAAAAACAGGCTATTTTAACCCACACCTACACACTCATGTACCAATCTCATTGATGGATTGTGTTGTGCAAGAAGACCAACCATGGAGAATAGTAAGACACTTCATTATTTCTATAACTACGCTATATTGTTTGTCCTCGTGTCTGTGCATGTGTTTCAGCATAAAGTACACTGCAGCCACTTAGTGTGGACACCAGGTGAGGCCACACACAGATTCCTGTTGAACACGGTCTCTTTAACTACCTTATTTTCTCAATAAGTCTCTCTCCTTCGCTTCATCCCTCTCCCCTTCTCCCTAAATCCTCTAGATAATATCAGCTGTGTCAGTGAAACCCTCCTGCATCTGAACTGGCTACATAGAGGGCACAGCATGATCAGAGGTGAGAGTTTTCTTAGTCGGGTCATCAGGAAGTATAATTAAAGAGATGCATTACATTGAAATACAGATAGAGATGTAATAGTCCTAGAGTTAATGATCCATGGTCAGTTTTGCATTTCACCTCCTGGTGATTATGATGACTGACAGTGTTAGAATGGAAAAGAAAACAAGGCTTAAACATGCTATCGCTCTCTCTCTCTCCAGCTGTCTCTTGTCTGCAGGTATGTTTTGATGTGAGAGAGGATGCCAACCTCCAGTCCTGTTATCGCCATCTCACCTGCTCTTAAGATAACCTTTGGGCCGACTGGGAGCCAAAGGCTGGTTAGGAGACACCACTAGATACACAATTATGTAATTGTGATGAACTGAGAGAATGTTAGAGTAGCACTGATTAATAAATAATATGTTGTCTTCCCTTCTCCTGTTCTTATCTCTTTCCCTTTCTGTCTTCTTTTTTATTTTTAAAAATAATATTCATAATGCATGTATTATGTATGTATAACAACTTCTTTCAATAAAGCATTTCACATTCTCTACTGGTTTAAATTAAGTCTCTCATTTGATGAAATACCACGCCTATCCTGTGTTATCAGATCAATGCAGATGAAGGAAATTAGATATTAAGGTTAACCAGTTTTAGAGTATTTACATGATGCATAGGAGATGGAGTGTACTGGTTTTAAATTCTATTTCTGTATATATGAATTAGAGGCCAACCAATTATGATTTTTCAACGCAGATAGCGATTATTGGAGGACCAAAAAAAGCCAATACCGATTAATCGCCCGATTGTTATATATTTTTGTAATAATGACAATTACAACAATACTGAATGAACACTTTTATTTAAACTTTAACTTAACTTACATATACAATCTATTTCGTCTCAAATAAATAATGAAACATGCTCAATTTGGTTTAAATAATGCAAAAACAGTGTTGGAGAAGAAAGTAAAAGTGCAATATGTGCCATGTAAAAAAGCTAACGTTTAAGTTCCTTGCTCAGAACATGAGAAAATATGAAAGCTGGTGGTTCAATATTCCCAGTTAAGAAGTTTTAGGTTGTAGTTAATATAGGAATTAGGACGCGTCGACTATTTCTCTCTATACCATTTGCATTTCATATACCTTTGACTATTGGATGTTCTAATAGGTGCTTCTACACCTGCATTGCTTGCTGTTTGGGGTTTTAGGCTGGGTTTCTGTACAGCACTTTGAGATATCAGCTGATGTAAGAAGGGCTTTATAAATACATTTGATTTGATTTGATAATAGGCACTTTAGTATTGCCAGCCTAATCTCAGGAGTTGATAGGCTTGAAGTTATAAACAGCACTGTGGTTCAAGCATTGCTAAGAGCTGCTGGTAAACGCAGTAAAGTTTGAATGAATGCTTACGAGCATGCTGCCGCCTACCACCGCTAAGTCAGACTGCTCTATCAAATATAAAATCATAGACTTAATAATTATATAATAAACACAGAAATTCGAGCCTTTGGTCATTAACATGGTCAAATCTGGAAACTATCATTTCGAAAAAACAAAATGTACAGTGAAATACGAAACCGTTATGACGTTATAATTACTAACATTTGCTTCTATCCTAGTATTTTTGTGTCAAATTCGTCATGGAAACCACTCTATGATTGGATATGATTGGTCATCGCCTAGTGGTCGCCGCTGGTGATTTGCATAAAGTGGGGAAATGTTTAACTTTTTCACCGCCTCCCACGCCACGTTGGCGGCGCCCAAAGGTCCCCAGCCCTCTACGCTTCTACCCGCTTTCCTTCAATTGAAAATGAAGGAAGGCGTGCTAGTGTACACGGCGCATAATGAGGCACTTGGCTGTTCTACAAGTGGTCTGAGGCAGGCATTAGATTCCGAGTGTATTCAAGTGCAATGTTAATAATGATGGTTTTGGGAAACAGCTTGGAGATTAAATGATTATGCTTCAAAGGTTCTAACGATAAATCAAATCAAATCAAATTGTATTTGTCACATACACATGGTTAGCAGATGTTAATGCGAGAGTAGCGAAATGCTTGTGCTTCTAGTTCCGACAATGCAATAACCAACGAGTAATCTAACCTAACAATTTCACAACAACTACCTTATACACACAAGTGTAAAGGAATAAAGAATATGTACATAAAAATATATGAATGAGTGATGGTACAGAACGGCATAGGCAAGATGCAGTAGATGTATCGGGTACAGTATATACATATGAGATGAGTAATGTAGGGTATGTAAACATTATATGAAGTGGCATTGTTTAAAGTGGCTAGTGATACATTTTTCATACATTTTTACATTATTAAAGTGACTGGAGTTGAGTCAGTATGTTGGCAGCAGCCACTCAATGTTAGTGGTGGCTGTTTAACTGTCTGATGGCCTTGAGATAGAAGCTGTTATTCAGTCTCTCGGTCCCTGCTTTGATGCACCTGTACTGACCTCGCCTTCTGGATGATAGTGGGGTGAACAGGCAGTGGCTCGGGTGGATGCTGTCCTTGATGATCTTTATGGCCTTCCTGTGACATCGGTTGGTGTAGGTGTCCTGGAGGGCAGGTAGTTTGCCCCCGGTGATGCATTGTGCAGAGCTTACTACCCTCTGGAGAGTCTTACGGTTCTGGGCGGAGCAGTTGCCATACCAGGCGGGGATACAGCCCGAAAGGATGCTCTCAATTGTGCATCTGTAAAAGTTTGTGAGTGCTTTTGGTGACAAGCCGAATATCTTCAGCCTCCTGAGGTTGAAGAAGCGCTGCTTTGCCTTCTTCACCACGCTGTCTGTGTGGGTGGACCAAATCAGTTTGTCCATGATATGTATGCCGAGGAACTTAAATCTTACTACTCTCTCCACTACTGTCCCGTCAATGTGGAATGGGGGTGTGCTCCCACTATTGTTTCCTGAAGTCCACGATCATCTCCTTTGTTTTGTTGACGTTGAGTGTGAGGTTATTTTCCTGACACCACATTCTGAGGGCCTTCACCTCCTCCCTGTAGACCGTCTCGTCATTGTTGGTAATCAAGCCTACCACTGTAGTGTCGTCTGCAAACTTGATGATTGAGTTGGAGGCGTGCATGGCCACGCAGTCGTGGGTGAACAGGGAGTACAGGAGAGGGCTCAGAACGCACCCTTGTGGGGCCCCAGTGTTGAGGATCAGAGGGGTTGAGATGTTATCTACCCTCACCTCCTGGGGGGCGGCCCGTCAGGAAGTCCAGTAACCAGTTGCACAGGGCGGGGTTGAGACCCAGGGTCTCGAGCTTGATGATGAGTTTGGAGGGTACTATGGTGTTAAATGCTGAGCTGTAGTCGATGAACAGCATTCTTACATAGGTATTCCTCTTGTCCAGATGGGTTAGGGCAGTGTGCAGTGTGGTTGCGATTGCGTCGTCTGTGGACCTGTTGGGGTGGTAAGCAAATTGGAGTGGGTCTAGGGTGTCGGGTAGGGTGGAGGTGATATGGGCCTTGACGAGTCTCTCAAAGCACTTCATGATGGCGGAAGTGAGTGCTACGGGGCGGTAGTCGTTTAGCTCAGTTACCTTAGTATTCTTGGGAACAGGAACAATGGTGGCCCTCTTGAAGCATGTGGGAACAGCAGACTGGGATAAGGATTAGCTAGCTGGTCTGCGCATGCTCTGAGGACGAGGCTGGGGATGCCATCTGGCCGGCAGCCTTGCGAGGGTTAACACGTTTAAATGTTTTACTCACGTTGGCTGCAGTGAAGGAGAGTCCGCAGGTTTTGGTAGCGGGCCGTGTCAGTGGCACTGTATTGTCCTCAATGCGAGCAAAGAAGTTGTTTAGTCTGTCTGGGAGCAAGACATCCTGGTCCGCGATGGTTTTCTTTTTGTAATCCGTGATTGACTGTAGACCCTGCCACATACCTCTTGTCTCTGAGCCGTTGAATTGCGACTCTACTTTGTCTCTATACTGACGCTTAGCTTGTTTGATTGCCTTGCGGAGGGAATAGCTACACTGTTTGTATTCCGACATGTTTCCGATCACCTTTCCCATGGTTAAAAGCAGTGGTTCGCGCTTTCTGTTTTGCGTGAATGCTGCCATCAATCCACGGTTTCTGGTTCGGGAATGTTTTAATAGTAGCTGTGGGTACGACATCGCCGATGCACTTGCTAATAAACTTGCTCACCGAATCAGCGTATTCTTCAATGTTGTTGCTTGACACAATGCAGAACATATCCCAGTCCACGTAATCGAAGCAATCTTGAAGCATGGAATCAGATTGGTCGGACCAGCGTTGAAGAGACCTGAGCGTGGGAGCTTCCTGTTTTTGTTTCTGTCTATAGGCTGGGAGCAACAAAATGGAGTTGTGGTCAGCTTTTCCAAAAGGAGGGCGGGGGAGGGCCTTATATGCGTTGCGGAAGTTAGAATAACAATGATCCAGGGTTTCACCAGCCCTGGTTGCACAATCGATATGTTGATAGAATTTGGGGAGTCTTGTTTTCAGATTAGCCTTGTTAAAATCCCCAGCTACAATGAATGCAGCCTCAGGATATGTGATTTCCAGTTTTCATAGTCAAATGAAGTTCGTTCAGGGCCATCGATGTGTCTGCTTGGGGGGGAATATATGCGGCTGTGATTATGATCGAAGAGAATTCTCTTGGTAGATAATGCAGTCGACATTTGACTGTAAGCAATTCTAAGTCAGGTGAACAGAAGGACTTGAGTTCCTGTATGTTGTTATGATCACACCACGTCTCGTTAATCATAAGGCATGCCCCCTCCGCCTTTCTTTTTACCAGAAAGATGCTTGTTTCTGTCGGCGTGATGCGTGAAGAAACCTGCTGGCTATACCAACTCCGATAGCGTGTCTCAAGTGAGCCATGTTTCCGTGAAGCAAAGAACGTTACAGTCTCTTATGTCTCTCTGGAATGCTACCCTTGCTCGGATTTCATCTACCTTGTTGTCAAGAGACTGGACATTGGCGAGTCGTATGCTTGGGAGCGGTGCGCAATGTGCCTGTCTCCGGAGCCTGACCAGAAGTCCACCTCGTCTGCCCCTTTTACAGTGTCATTGTTTTGGATCGCCAGCTGGGATCTGTTCCTTTGTCCTGGGTGGTGGGCAAAACAGAGGATCCGCTTCGGGAAAGTCGTATTCCTCTGGCTGTGGGTCCTCTGGTTGAGGTGTTCCTCTTATTTAACAGTAACTGGCGTAGCCTGGTAGCTGTGCCATTTTAGTTAACCCTAGTCAGCAAGTGTTACTACAATATAATACAGTCATGTCCACAAAAACTCTATAACAAATACTATAATACGGTCTGCAAAAACACGAGTGAATACTATAGAATACTACAGTCATGTCCACAAATACACTACAGTGAATATTATAGTAAACTACAGTCATGTCTGTAAAAACACTACAGTAAATACTACAGTAAGTTGTACAAAACACTACAGTGAATACTACTGTATTTAGAAAATAGTATACTATCGTATATTTTCATATGGGACTTTTCTTACCACTCTTTAGGATACTGACCAATTCAGTGGCGTATAGAGTAATATGAAAATAATGCAATTTTTGAACTTATGTAGACACTAACCGTACACAGTTCCATGTACAATAAACCATACTTCACATTTGATTAAATAAGGGACAGTTTGAAATTATTGGGGTGGGGGGGCTGGTCCAAAATAGGGGAGGGTTGTCAAACTTTTTTTTTATGTGGGGAGGGTTGTACTTTTTATTTTTGGGGGGCACAGGGGAGGGTAGTTGTAACGGCTTTCTTCCTGGGAAGGAGAGGCGGACCAAAACGCAGCGTGGTTAGGGTTAAATTTTTTAAATAAAGACGAATACCGAGAAAACACTACAAATATACAAAACAATAAATGTGGAAACCGAAAACAGTCCTGTGTGGTGAAACAAACACAGACACGGAAATATAAGCAACGTTTTGGTGGGACATCACAGAATATTTTGGGCCATGGATTTAGTGAGGATGAGGTTTGCATTTCAAACAGGCAGGAACAGGTCCATACACAGAAACAGACAAACTAGACACACAACATAGAATGCACACCCAGCTCACGTCCTGACCAACACTAAAACAAGGAAAACACACAAGAACTACGGTCAGAACGTGACAGTAGTACTTTTTTTTCACCCTGATTTACATTTATCATTTTGCATGTTTTAATATATAATGTCTTCCATATAGCCAAAGTAACTGCTGAATACTTTCTGAATGCACTATGTGTCTATACAATACTGTTCAAAAGTTTGGGGTCACTTAGAAATGTCCTTGCTTTTGAAAGAAAGGCAAATTCTTTGTCCGTCAAAAGAACATCAAACTGATCAGAAATACAGTGCAGACATCGTTAATGTTGTACATGACTATTGTAGCTGGAAACGGCTGATTTTTTTTATGGAATATCTACATAGGTGTACAGAGGCCCATTATCAGCAACCATCACTCCTGTGTACCAATGGCACATTTGTTAACTAATCCAAGTTTATAATTTTAAAAGGCTAATTGATCATTAGAAAACCCTTTTGCAATTATATTAGTACAACTGAAAACTGTGAAAGAAGCAATAAAACTGGCCGCCTTTAGACTAGTTGAGTATCTAGAGCATCAGTATTTGTTTGTTCGATTACAGGCTCAAAATGGCCAGAAACAAATAACTTTTCTTCTGAAACTCATCAATCTATTCTTGTTCTGAGAAATGAAGGCTATTCCATGCGAGAAATTGCCAAGAAACTGAAGATCTCGTGCAACGCTGTGTACTACTCCCTTCACAGAACAGCTCAAACTGGCTCTAACCAGAATAGAAAGAGGAGTGGGAGGCCCCGGTGCACAACTGAGCAAGAGGACAAGTACATTAGAGTACTAGTTTGAGAAACAGACACCTCACAAGTCCTCAACTGGCAGCTTCATTAAATAGCACTCGCAAAACACCAGTCTCAACGTCAACAGTAAAGATGCGACTCCGGGTAGCTCGCAATCTAGAAAGAGTTGCGAAGAAAAAGCATGATCTCAGACTGACCAATAAAAATAAAATATTAAGATGGGCAAAAGAACACAGACACTGGACAGATGAACTCTCAACAAAAAAACTTGAATGAGTAGGTGTCCAAACTTTTTACTGGTACTGTATATATCTCAGAGTACTGTCCTCAGCTCTTTCTCCACCAGGTGCTCTTGTTGTATCATACAATGCTTTTGGCAGAGGGAGACACATTAATAACTCTAGTGCAGAGGCCTTTTCACAGTCCTGTTATAGATGGACCCCCATCTGTGCAAAAGCTCACCTTTCGATCCCATATGAAATATTTTTTTCCCGTCAACATAGCCACGCAGCACACTGAACATCCCATATGCCGTTTCATGCTCGGGAATTGTGAGACAGAACAATATGTCCTCGTGAAAAGCATCCCACAACATGTATAGGAAAGAAAAGTAAATGCATGGGCATATCGGCCCTCACATTTAATGCCCATTTGGGGAACATAAGCTGGGGAGTTTGAGTCCTTCAGTCAGAGTTCCCTTTTGATTACTAGCAATAGCATACATTCTTCATTTTAACAGTGTTATCTGACAAAGGTATTGATGTGAGCTTCTGTGCCTCTGCCTCCCCACATATTGTTTTCACCATATAAATTGTGGCTGGTAATATCAAGTCTCTGCAATAGTGTGTGCTTTCATAGCGTAGCAGGCCTAGCCATTCACCGTGGGAATGATTCAAGTGCAACGGTCAAGTGAAGCTTTTTCCCATGATCTCCGTTTGAATTTTATATTTGAATAATTTTCAGTTTGATTTTTAAGGTTAACCAGATAACAATGATTTTGAGAAACAAAGACAATATTATGATGTAATGTGTCCCTTTACAAAAAGGGGGTGTGGCCACCAGCTGCATTAAGTACTGCAGTGCATCTCCTCCTCATGGACTGCACCAGATTTGCCAGTTCTTGCTATCGCTCAGTGTTCCCTCATCATTGAGCTGCAGCCCTCCTCTTTCTCCTCTTTCCCCACTCTACCACCGAGGCACCTGCAAGTTCTCAGAGATTTCTGGGGGGAATGGCCCTAGCCATCCCAGACGTGCTCAATGGGATTGAGATCCAGGCTCTTCGCTGGCCATGGCAGAACACTGACATTCCTGTCTTGCAGGAAATCACGCACAGAACGAGCAGTATGGCTGGTGGCATTTTCATGCTGGATGGTCATGTCAGGATGAGCCTGCAGGAAGGGTACCACATGAGGGAGAAGGATGTGTTCCCTGTAACGCACAGCGTTGAGATTTACGAATTATCTTTGAAAGACAGGGTCCTGAAACAGGGACATTTCTGTTTTTGCTGGGTTTATATGTTTATTGTATTTTGTATTTTTTTTCTGGATTTTGGCAATTCTCTCGCGACCCCATTTTCCACATGGGGTTGTGACCCCTAGTTTGGGAACTGCTGTTCTAGAGTCTATTGATGCACCAGTGCATCAATCGAAGTAACATCATTTTAAAAATCCCCATCAAAATCCTTCAGTATAAGCTAAAGATATGTTTTTTTTGCATGGGCTGCATCTCCCGCATCTGCGCTGGAAGATAACAGAGCTACAGAGGTGTTTATTGGACCATGAGACATCCTGAAAATCAGTTTTCTCACAAAAACGTCTGTAGCGTCCATAACGGTTTGGCCTACAAACTAATTTAACCACTCTAGAAAAATAACTCTTACGAGCACGATGGTGTTTTCCGTTTTCCTCTACAACAGCCACAGGACTCGTCTGAAGTCGGTACCGTTGATGTACCTACTTTGGTTTGTAGATTCCGATCCGTTTGGGTTCTCACAAACACAAGGGTCTGTCACACCCTGATCTGTTTCACCTGTCTTTGTGCTTGTCTCCACCCCCTCCAGTTGTCGCCCATCTTCCCCATTATCCCCAGTGTATTTATACCTGTGTTCTCTGTTTTTCTGTTGTCAGATAATTTTGTTTGTCAAGCCTACCAGCATTTTCCCCCTTGCTCCTGTCTTTTTCTAGTTCCTGTTTTCTAGTTTTCTTGGTTTTGACCATTCTGCCTGCCCTGACCCTGAACCTGCCTGCCGTTCTTTACCTTAAGGACTCTGATCTGGATTACTGACCTCTGCCTGCCCTTGACCTGTCGTTTTGCCTGCCCCCTGTTCTAGTAATAAATGTTTGTTAATTTGACACTGTCTGCATCTGGGTCTCCTCCTGAAAAATGATAGTACAAACTGGTCATGACTGACCCAGCAGACTCAGACCAGCTCTGCAACGCCATCTCCTCCCAAAGAGCCACCATTGAAAGGCACAAGGAGTTGCTTCGTGGTCTTATGGAAGGGTTCCAGACCTTTGCCGAACTCCATGACTGAGCGTTGAACACATTGCTGGAGCAAGTCCACGAGTTGTCAGTTAGGCAGCCTACCACAATGGTAACTTCCCAGCCCCTCAGTAACTCCCTAGCCACCTCAATTTCCTGGGAACCCCGCTTCCCACCCCCGGAACGCATCGATGGAGAGCCAGGTACCCGTCGGGCGTTTATCGCTCAGTGTTCCCTCATCATTGAGCTGCAGCCCTCCTCTTTCCCCTCGGACCACTCTAAGATAGTGTACCTCATCACGATGATGTCCACGAGCCGATGCAATTAGGCAGAGCTAGGCTGTCCCCAGCCAAATGGCTATATAGGCTTCACATGAAGAGTTGACTGTATTGCGGGACTACCGGTCATTTCGTGGCCACCTGTCCACTAAAAGACCAGGCTCACCGGTAGGAGCGAGTACTCTGGTAGGGCATATGGAGAACTTTTCCTCTCCTCTTACTTGCTCCCCTTTTCATGGCATCTTGCTTTGGGGAACCAGTCGAAATTTCTCTGGGTAATCATCGACTCTGGGGCCGATGAGAGCTTTATGGACGCTACCTTGACGTCCGAGATGGGCATCCCCACTCAGCCCCTCTCCATTCCCATGGACGTTAGAGTGCTGGACGGGCGCTCTATAGGCCGGGTCACTCACAATACCACCCCCATTCAACCTACGTGTGTCAGGGAACCACAGCGAAACGAACCAATTCCTGCTTATTAAGTCTCCTCAGGTTCCCGTGGTATTGGGATTCTCTTGGCTCCAGCTACACAATCCCCTTATTGACTGGTCTGCTGGTGCCATCATGGGCTGGAGCCCATTCTGCCACGCTCATTGCCTGAAGTGTTTTGTTACTTTGACAATGTCTGCATCTGGGTCTTATCCTGAAATGTGAGAGGGTGTCCCTTTTGCTCTACAACCGCCACAAGTGTCACAGGACCCGTCTGAAGGTAACCGCTTTTAAAAATGTATGGAAGTATGGAGGTGGTTTTGTTCTTACCCTAAAAAAGGGGTTAAATATGTGTCAAAAACCGAACATATTTCCTGCGATTTCTTATATCTCCTAGATATAGGACAGACTAGAGACAAGTATTGTTGTCTCTACCTTCTTGCCTTTTGTGCAGTTTGCTGTCTGTGCCCAATAATGTTTGTACAATGTTTTGTGCTGCTACCATGTTGCGTTGCTACCATGTTGTTGTCATGTTGTGTTGCTACCATGCTGTGTTGTCATGTGCTGCTGCCTTGCTATGTTGTTGTCTTAGGTCTCTCTTTATGTAGTGTTGTGTTGTCTCTCTTGTCGTGATGTGTGTTTTGTCCTATACGTTATTTCTTTTATTTTTAATTATTTTTAATCCCAGCCCCCATCCCCGCAGGAGGTCTTTTGCCTTTTGGTAGGCCGTCATTGTAAATAAGAATTTGTTCTTAACCGACATGCCAAGATAAATAAAGGTTAAATAAATACATAAAATAAATAAAAACAGACACTTCAAAACCTTTTTATGGTTTATTTTCTTTGACTCTGCCATTTATGATTGTGTTATTCAATGCGTTTCTATGGCATATAATAGCAAAGCAGTGGAGGCTGCTGAGGGTAGGACGGCTCATAATAATTATTGGAATGGGGTGAATGGAATGGCATCAAACACATAGAAATCATGTGTTTGGTGTAGTTGATACCATTCCACCATTCCGCTCCAGCTATTACTACGAGCCTGTCCTCCACAATTAATGGGCCACCAACCTCATGTGTACTAAAGGCCAAATTCAATATTTTATCTAATAATTGTGTTCTATATTTTTGGGTGGACTTAAAGGGGTCCTAAAAAGAGGCTTACTATTGGACTTAGCATGTATCTGTCTAGCCAGGAGCTCAGATGATCTGTGCACAGACCTGGAACATTCTTCCAAATGGGTCTTCACTTCACTAGAGGAGACAAACTGGCAGAGTAGATGGAGCAGAGAATTGAATCAAAAATAAACTAGATATTGAGATAAAGATTGCAGCCAGAGGCCCTAAACTCCTACTTTTTGGTAGCACACTGATTTAAAGCGGTAAATCAGTATCCCTGACAATCTTGTTGCTGTTGACAAAAGGAACTCTGCTAAGGAATGATCAGTCTGACATCTCTGACTGGGTGGTCCACAAAGAGATCTTAAACACTTTAAATACACCCCACGGCCCAGAAGGAGGTATATTGAATATTGGGTATTAGAGGCACTCCTGGCTGAGTAAATCACCTGATTCCTGGCACAGTCACAGCTATGCTTGGGGGATTAATTGTATTTCAGGAGGTGTATTTGTACACCACAACCAAATCCGAACACTGCAGACCTCACATACACTGAGTGTACAAAACATTAGGAACACTTTCCTAATATTGAGTTGCACCGTCTTTTGCCCTCAGAATAGCCTCAATTCGTCGGGGCATGGACTCTACAAGCTTTTTTTGGGTCAATGTTATGTCCACTCAGTGTATTATTGTGGTGGTTGATGGTATTGGGGGCTGAGGAGACAGATTGCTTGGGAAGTGACTGACTTCTAACCTCCAAGCCCATAAGTCTACATGACATCAGATCTGGATTCAATCAACATAAGCACATATCACAGTGAGAGCCACAGGAACACATGTTCACATAGACACAAACACAGTCAAATAGCCTAGCCCTAGATCATACACACGGATCACACCCTACCCTCTCAAACACTGACCTTCAGGGCCCTCATGATTCTATATGTGTTATTTCAGACACAATTTTTAAATAGGTACGGATTACTCTCGATTCTAGAACTATAGTGAACTATAGTGAACTATAGTGAACTATAGTAGAACTATAGAACTATATGTGAAACAATCACAATTAGGCCTAATTAATTGCTGTAAATTTCCAACTTCTGTGCAAAGGGTATTGTTGCTGCTACAAAAGCTTATTTAGAGTAAAGTAACATGGAATTTTTTTGACAGACAACAAAATAAATAACTAAATCCAATTGCTCGAAAGAAGGCAAAATCAAATTTAGTCGTGTATAAATAAGTTAGAGATTACACAAAGAGGCAAGCTAATGCCGGACCATATTTGGTCCACGTGTTTTCTCAGAGTGCTTTCTCAGAGACACTCTTGGTTGAGAGATCAAATGGAACAGAACATCAGCACAGATGTATTTCCGATACTGCATTGTGACTGCGGTGATTTACAGGTCAAGTCACGAGAGTTGACTTGTGATTAAATAACACAAAATGCATCTATTCAAAACAACAAGTCTGCATGATATGGCATAGTGTTAGGGTTGGGGTTGACCATAGCCTGGTTTCTCTCTAGGTTTCTTCCTAGGTTTAGGCCTTTCTAGGTTTTTCCTAGCCACCGTGCTTCTACACCTGCATTGCTTGCTGTTTGGGGTTTTAGGCAGGGTTTCTGTACAGCACTTTGAGATATCAGCTGATGTACGAAGGGCTATATAAATACATTTGATTTGATTTGATTTGACCCTGATGGTTCTTTGCCAAAACAGACAAATTGCTTGTTCTATAGTATTTTATTTCAATAGGATCTAATAATAAGAGAGGTGGTGGCACTATTGACCAGTAACACATGGAATTTAAGTGAAATTCAGTGTAGTACTCTAGGCCATATTATTCTGCAAGCTGATCAAATAAATACGATACAAATTGTGACGACGTGGGTGGGTGCCAGTGTGCTGTAACTATCATGCTAGAACAACTCAAAGGCCTCTCTGTGCAGTAGGTCTGGCAACATCATAACAAATCCTCTATGATGATAAAATGGCTGCCCTGTCTGCGTCATTAAAATGCCTCGGAAAATAAAGGAACAAATTAGCAGAGCTGGTTCATTTAGTGAAAGTTTGTTTGGCTCTTATCTGTGAAAGGAATACAAAGAGCTGGTTTAACAGTTACAAAACAAACTCACAACCAGTAGTTCAGAATTGCTTCTAGTGCGGTGACAATTCTTCATTTGCTACGGTAACCTGTTACTTTGATTAATGTCTCCTTTCTAAATTGATGACAAAACGCAGAAATAAGGACCTAGAGTGTGCGTTGTATATTCCCTGAAATATCTGGAGTGTTACTGACAACAGGATTTAAACACGTCAGAGATAATTGCATCTCTTTTATGTCACACAGCCAGGAGATGCTTGAATAATTGGCCTTTGCAGCCAAAACACATCCCTATGGATTGTTGAGAAAAAACAACAACGTATTTGTCCAAAGGATATGTAGGCAATGTGTTCACGAGACCAGAGAGCAGCTTGTTCAGCGCCAGAGTAATGTGACCAATATGTTTAGCTACATGAGGTAAGATAACACACATGTCAGATTCCTCCTTTTCATTTTAAGTAACTGTATGACAAAAACAACAAATAATAATGTTACTGTATACCAGATCTGAACAATAATCCAACAAACCTCCGCTGTACTGTAAAGGTCCACTACCGTTCACGTTTCAGGTTTTATTTTTTTATGTCACTTGCACAAGTACAGTGTAATGCCTTTCTGGAGGCAGTGCAGTACAGTACAGTACAGTACGATGGTTAACCTCATGGCTGTGCGTAGACATCAAACACTCAAACCACCCCTCAGACCTTAAACAAGCCCACTTCTCATCCGCAGAGTAATATTCAGTAGGACAGGTTACAGTTATAACAGCGTTGTCGTGATCGGCATGCTTCCATTATTCCAAATCCTAACAGAACATGAAGCCACAGTGGTTTCTCCTGCCAGAGAAAATACTATTGTTATTCTCCTCAGTTGTTATTACATCTACCGATGACAAATTGGGAGGGGATAGATGCCAGCATTGGGGAAGTGGGGCCTCTATTTTTCGCCATTATCAAAACAGCACACTTCACACCAGGCAACATGCATGGATGGAAAAGGGGACAATGTCCAACAAGCACATCTAACTTGAGTTTCATACATTGAGGACAGAGAGACCTCATAGCACCGGACCCTCAGGGCCTGAACCATGTCACCGCTGAGCTCTCCCCAACCCTCACTGTCTCACCCCCTTCACCAGACAACTAATTCACCAACCGTGGCACAAGTGCCACAGTCAGTGAATTACACCATTAGTATTCACAGAAATGGATCACGGCCAACGCTAGATGTGAATACCTCAAGTCTGGATACCAAATGGTTAGGTGCCTTTAACCAAATAGTTAACCTACACCTCCAAATCCCATTTATATAACATACATACTTTTCTTCAAATTGAGATTACGCTCTCTATATATGAATCTCCTATTTTTTTGTGTGTATTCTGTTGCACCTGTCAGTGAGTCATAGTCTGAATAATTGGCATGAATGGTCAAATGAGACAGAGGATTCATTTCACTACTTTAATTAACAAAGCTGTTGAAAACCCTGTGGCTAGAATGTAAATTAATTAGCCTCATTGTGAGCAAAACTCATTTCAAAGGCTAATGAAGTACACGTTAATATTTACATAATATCACTGAATATGCATTCGCTGCTTATTTTGTCAATTAGCCTACTGTTCATTTATGAACATGCTAGACTTCTTTCCAACCATTTCATAATACAAAAATGTCAATATTGAAAACACTGTGGGACAGTTAGCTAATTGAAATGATTGTTTTAGTCAAATATTATATCTGTTTGAGTTTCTTGCGGCCAATTTGCAGTCTACAATTTTTTTAAATTATTTCCCGGATCCCTGACCAAGATAGAAATTGGCCTACGACTGAATCTAGTTGATGATCCTTGGCATACAGCATACTTTAACAGTCACGCCTGCTCCCGCTCCCCCTCCATGGTGCTCAAAGGCACCAGGCTCCCCAGCATTACGCACTCCTGCCACCATCATTACGCACACCTGCCTTTTGCCATACGCATCAGTGATTATTGGACTCACCTGGATTCAAACACCTCTGTCATTACCTCCCCTATATCTCTCTGGTTCCCCGCTCTGTTCCCTGCTTCAGCATTAATTGTCATTTGTCGTTGTTTACCCATGTGCTGACGCTGTTCCTGTTTTGTTACCTGTCTGTTCCTGAATAAATCTCCAGCGTCGGTCCTTACATTAACTGCAGTAGCTGATATTATATATGTAAATGTCCTTCAAATACATTATCTTATCTACATAAACATACAGCTATATGCAGTATAGGGCCGTTCACCCTTAGTTGGATTCTGTAGCTTTACTGTATATTAGTATACTGTATGACATTGTAAATTTGTCAAAACCATCTTATTGACAAAAACAAAAGGACCATACACAAACATGTTCCTCCGTTAAACATTTTCACAGTATACAGTAATACAGATATCCAGTGCATGTTCTCTGAATTAAGGGATGACAAGGTCTCAAAATGTAGGCTACCATAGAAAGGTTGTGTCACTGGCCTTCTGTGTGAAAGCATATGTACCTGTCACTCTGTGAGTAGGGTACACCATTACCATGTGAATCAGGTCAAGATGTTGATGTATATACCTATGGATGTACACTACCGTTCAAAGGTTTGGGGTCACTTAGAAATGTCCTTGTTTTTGAAGGAAAAGCACACATTTTTCTCCATTAAAATAACATCAAATTGAAATACAGTTTAGACATCGTTAATGTTGTACATGACTATTGTAGCTGGAAACGGCAGATTTTTTTAAATGGAATATTTCCATAGGCGTACAGAGGCCCATTATCAGCAACCATCACTCCTGTGTTCCAATGGCACGCTGTGTTAGCTAATCCAAGTGTATCATTTTAAAAGGCGAATTGATCATTAGAAAACCCTTTTGCAATTATATTAGCACAGCTGAAAACTGTTGTTCTGATTAAAGAAACAATAAAACGGTCCTTCTTTAGACTAGTTGAGTATCTGGAGCATCAGCATTTGTGGGTTTGATTACAGACTCAAAATGACCAGAAACAAAGAACTTCCTTCTGAAACTCCTCAGTCTATTGTTCTGAGAAATGACGGCTATTCCATGCGAGAAATTGCCAAGAAACTGAAGATCTCGTACAACGCTGTGTACTACTCCCTTCACAGAACAGCTCATACTGGCCCTAACCAGAATATAAAGAGGAGTGGGAGGCCCCGGTGCACAACTGAGCAAGAGGACAAGTACATTAGAGCGTCTAGTTTGACAAACAGATGCCTCACAAGTCCTCAACTGGCAGCTTCATTAAATAGTACTCGCAAAACACCAGTCTCAGCGTCAACAGTGAAGAGGCGACTCCGGGATGCTGGCCTTCTAGGCAGAGTTGCGAAGAAAAAGACATATCTCAGACTGGCCAATAAAAATAAAATACTAAGATGGGCAAAATAACACAGACACTGGACAGAGAAAGATTGGAAAAAAATGTTATGGACAGATGAATCTAAGTTTGAGGTGTTCGGATCACAAAGAAAAACATTTGTGAGATACAGAAAAAATGCTACTAATTTCATGTATGTTTTCATGAAAAACAAGGACATTTCTAAGTGACCCCAAACGTTTGAATGGTTGTGTACATCACAACTAGAGTACATGTAATCTTTTTAGCCTGTAAATGAAGTCTTAAGACACCAAGCAGCATACGTTGTCAACAGGCACGGGACAGCCTTTGAGATACTAAAAGAACAGAGATGGAGAATTGTATGGATTATTTTCCTATTAATAATGTAAAATTAGCATCTGTGCAGAAAGACTCATGTGAAGGCCAAATTACAGAGGAGAAACTTCTTGATGCAATTAAAGCCTTTAAGTCTGGGAAATCTCCAGGGCTGGATGGCATTCCAGTGGAAGTATACCAAACTTTTTTATTAGCATGTTTTAAACAGTCCAATATAAATGGTAGATTATCGGACACTCAACAAGAAGGTCTGATTTCATTATTACTGAAACAGTATTCAAGAGGTATATTAAAAAAATTGGAGGCCTCTTACACAGTGTTGTGATGCAAAAACTAGCTAAATGCTTAGCGCATAGAATTCAAACATTTTTGTCAGATATTATTAATCCAAATCAGACAGTTTTTTTTTACATGGATGATACATTGGAGATAATATAAAACAAGCATAGGAAACAATACAACATTTCCCCAATACAAAATATTGGGGAAACCAGGCCTGGTTTTCATAGCTGACTTTGTAAAGGCTTTTGATATAGTACAACTGGAGATTATATACAGTGCCTTGCGAAAGATTTCGGCCCCAATGAACTTTGCGACCTTTTGCCACATTTCAGGCTTCGAACACAAAGATATAAAACTGTATTTTTTTGTGAAGAATCAACAACAAGTGGGACACAATCATGAAGTGGAACGACATTTATTGGATATTTCAAACTTTTTTAACAAATCAAAAACTGAAAAATTGGGCGTGCAAAATTATTCAGCCCCCTTACTTTCAGTGCAGCAAACTCTCTCCAGAAGTTCAGCGAGGATCTCTGAATGATCCAATGTTGACCTAAATGACTAATGATGATAAATACAATCCACCTGTGTGTAATCAAGTCTCCGTATAAATGCACCTGCACGGTGATAGTCTCAGAGGTCCGTTAAAAGCGCAGAGAGCATCATGAAGAACAAGGAACACACCAGGCAGGTCCGAGATACTGTTGTGAAGAAGTTTAAAGCCGGATTTGGATACAAAAAGATTTCCCAAGCTTTAAACATCCCAATGAGCACTGTGCAAACGATAATATTGAAATGGAAGGAGTATCAGACCACTGCAAATCTACCAAGACCTGGCCGTCCCTCTAAACTTTCAGCTCATACAAGGAGAAGACTGATCAAAGATGCAGCCAAGAGGCCCATGATCACTCTGGATGAACTGCAGAGATCTACAGCTGAGGTGGGAGACTCTGTCCATAGGACAACAATCAGTCGTATATTGCACAAATCTGGCCTTTATGGAAGAGTGGCAAGAAGAAAGCCATTTCTTAAAGATATCCATAAAAAGTGTCATTTAAAGTTTGCCACAAGCCACCTGGGAGACACACCAAACATGTGGAAGAAGGTGCTCTGGTCAGATGAAACCAAAATTGAACTTTTTGGCAACAATGCAAAACGTTATGTTTGGTGTAAAAGCAACACAGCTCATCACCCTGAACACACACCATCCCCACTGTCAAACATGGTGGTGGCAGCATCATGGTTTGGGCCTGCTTTTATTCAGCAGGGACAGGGAAGATGGTTCAAATTGATGGGAAGATGGATGGAGCCAAATACAGGACCATTCTGGAAGAAAACCTGATGGAGTCTGCAAAAGACCTGAGACTGGGACGGAGATTTGTCTTCCAACAAGACAATGATCCAAAACATAAAGCAAAATCTACAATGGAATGGTTAAAAAATAAACATATCCAGGTGTTAGAATGGCCAAGTCAAAGTCCAGACCTGAATCCAATCGAGAATCTGTGGAAAGAACTAAAAACTGCTGTTCACAAATGCTCTCCATCCAACCTCACTGAGCTCAGGCTGTTTTGCAAGGAGGAATGGGAAAAAATGTCAGTCTCTCGATGTGCAAAACTGATAGAGACATACCCCAAGCGACTTACAGCTGTAATCACAGCAAAAGGTGGCGCTACAAAGTATTAACTTAAGGGGGCTGAATAATTTTGCACGCCCAATTTTTCAGTTTTTGATTGTTAAAAAAGTTTGAAATATCCAATAATTGTCGTTCCACTTCATGATTGTGTCCCACTTGTTGTTGATTCTTCACAAAAAAATACAGTTTTATATCTTTATGTTTGAAGCCTGAAATGTGGCAAAAGGTCGCAAAGTTCAAGGGGGCCGAATACTTTCGCAAGGCACTGTATAAATGCCTGGAATATTTACATTTTGGAGAATCTGTGTGTGTTGAAGTTATGTATAGTAATCCTAGGTGTAAAATAGTAAATAATGGCTCCATCTCAGAAAGTTTTAAACTGTCAAGAGTAGTAGAACAAGTAGAACAAGGTTGTCCAATATCGGCATATCTATTTATTACTGCCAAATGTTAGCTGTTAAAATGAGATCCAACAATAATATTAAAATATTTTAAATCTATGGCTTAAAAACAAAGGTGTCATTGTACGCTGATGATTCATGTTTTCTTTTAAAACACAATTAGAATCCCTCCATAGCTTCAGAGGATCTAGATACTTTTTCTAACCTCTAGATTAAAACCAAATTATGATATGTATTGGATCACCCAAAAATTTAATTTTTACATTAACGTGTAGTTTACCATTAAAATGGTTTGACGAGGATGTGGACATTCTTGGTATACATATTCCAAAAATAAATAAATGATCACTCCGATACATTTTAATAGAAAATTAGCAAAAATAGATAAGATCTTGATACCATGGAAAGGGAAATACCTGTCTATTTGTGAAAATATCACCCTGATACTTAAATCCGAAATCGTTCTCTAGTAAATTAGTAAGAATGTCTCACCCCATGTTCATGAGTGACTTTTTTCACTTTATTCAGATTACAACCGCTCACTTTTGGTTATTTGAAAATGAAATAATCTACGATATATCGTTATTTTTTTAAACAAGCCATAGAAAGTTGGTTGCAATTTCAGTTTAATCCACCTGAAAAGACAGAGCAAATAATACAACAAATATTGTGGTTAAACTCAAATATACTAATTGATAAAAAAGGTATAATCTTTGTAAATGATATCATAAATAGGACCGGTAGATGTATGTCACACATGCAGTTAACACAGACATGTTCTACCCAAAATTACAACCAACTAATTGCAGCATTACAACACAAATGGAAGAGGCAAGTGGAAGGGAGAAAAAGTAAGGAACTTGTCTCTCTGCATTAAAGACCAAAATTGGTTAAAGAAAATTGTGGTACATAAAAATATACACCAGTTTCATTTAAAGACCAAAAATGGACAGCTGTGCCATATAAATTGCAAAATAGTTGGGAAGAGATTTTCGATGTAATGATTCCATGGCACATGGTTTATGAAATGACACGCAAAACGACACAAGATTCAAAACTTTGAATTTTTCTATTTAAATTATTATACAAAAATCTTGCAACCAATAGTGTCACGATCGTCGTAGTGAGGAGACCAAGGCGCAGCGTGATATGAATACATGTTACTTTTAACAAAGATAGACACTAAACAAACTATACAAAATAACAAAC
The DNA here is from genome assembly GCF_002021735.2 of Oncorhynchus kisutch. Taxonomy (NCBI): domain Eukaryota; kingdom Metazoa; phylum Chordata; class Actinopteri; order Salmoniformes; family Salmonidae; genus Oncorhynchus; species Oncorhynchus kisutch. The sequence goes on along the minus strand of NC_034179.2, from coordinate 55,817,191 downwards.
GAACGTGGCGCTATATAATCTAAATGTGCAGACATAGGCAACTAGACATAGACAATAACCCACGAAATACTCAAAGAAGATGGCTGCCTAAATTTAGTTCCCAATTAGAGACAACGATAAACAGCTGCCTCTAATTGAGAACCAATCTAGGCAACCATAGACATACATAAACACCTAGATAGTAAACGAACCCATAAACCTACAAAACCCCTAGACAGTACAAAAACACATACATCACCCATGTCACACCCTGACCTAACCAAAACAATAAAGAAAACAAAGAATACTAAGGTCAGGGCGTGACAGTACCCCACACCCCCAAAGATGTGGACTCCCGGCCGCACACCTAAACCTATATGGGAGGGTGTGGGTGGGCATGACTCCGAGGTGGCGGTTCTGGCTCAGGACGTGAACCCCGCTCCACTTCACCCTTACTTAATGTCTCTGGAGCGGGAACCCTCACCGCCGACCACGGACTAGAGGACGCCACTGGACTGATGGTCGAGTCTGGAGTGAGTGGCACCTCTGGATTGGAGGTAGATTGTGGTGGATCCGGACTGGAGGGAGACTCTGGCAGATCCGGACTGGAGGGAGACTCTGGCGGATCCGGATTGGTAGGTTCCGGACTGCGACCCGTCGTGGTAGGTTCCGGACTGCGACCCGTCGTGGTAAGTTCCGGACTGTGACTCGTCGTGGTAGGTTCCGAACTGTGACCCGTCGTGGTAGGTTCCGGACTGCGACCTGTCGTGGTAGGTTCTGGACTGTGACCCGTCGTGGTAGGTTCTGGACTGCGACCCGTCGTGGTAGATTCCGGACTGCGACACGTCGTGGTAGGTTCCGGTCTGTAGATGTTCTGGACGCTCTGGACTGGGTACTGTTGCCGGACGCTCTGGACTGGTATGTATATATGTGGGTATGTGTATGTATGTATATATAGATATATATATATATAAAGTATATTTACCCCAGAAATATATGGGGGATTGGATGATGCAGACAATTACATTGAAGGAAGCAACAATCTATACGCAATATTAAAGCTGATCCACCCCCTAAAAAATAGAAAATATATAAATACAAAAATAATAAAAGACAGAGATGGTTAAAGGCTTCTGGAATTCCTTCCCAGACGTGCAGGGAGCTCCACACTAGCTTTCCCCCTAAGGGAATTAAGTTCTATTCATATGGCATTATTCATGTATCACTGGTGAAAATTCAGTAGCTCTGTTAACATTTTTCGGATGAGTTTGCAGTTTATCATGTCCACAAATAAATGTTCCTTGGCATTCATCTGGGAGATGGGGAGGGGCAGCCCATCCAAGGGCCCTTGAGCTCTTTGGACATACTAGATTACATGGTTGTCCCTTGTGTGGAAGGAAACAACCCTGCGTGTAAAACTTAATTTATCAACATTGTGTTTTGGTTGTTGAGTCTATAAAATATAGATTTTTAAACCTCAAATAAGTTGTCCCAATGTCAATTTCTTTGATACATAAAGTTGATGCAATAATAATACCTGTGAAAATGCCCACAGAATAATGTATATAGTATTTTAACCCCTATACTGAACAAAAGTATAAATGCAACATGCAACAATTTCAAATATTTTACTGTTACATATGAGGAAATCAGTCATTTGAAATGAATGAATTAGGCCCTAATCTATGGATTCCACATGACTGGGAATACAGATATGCATTCAGGCCACTCAGAAAGGAAGCATACACTGCTCCAAAACCGCCATAAAAAAGCCAGACTACGGTTTGCAACTGCACATGGGGACAAAGATCGTACTTTTTGGAGAAATGTCTTCTGGTCTAATGAAACAAAAATAGAACTGTTTGGCCATAATGACCATCGTTATGTTTGGAGGTAAAAGGGGGAGGCTTGCAAGCCGAAGAACACCATCCCAACCGTGAAGCAGCATCATGTTGTGGGGGGTGCTTTGCTGCAGGAGGGACTGGTGTACTTCACAAAATAGATGGCATCATGAGGATGGAAAATTAATGTGGATATATTGAAGAAACATCTCAAGATATCAGTCAGAAAGTTAAGTAACATTATAAAAAAATCCCCAAATCCGTCAGTTTAAACTAGAGATATGTTTTTCTGCACTGGTTGCATCTCAATCCACCACATCTGCCAATGTTGCACTTCTGCATATGCGGTGAAAGGTAGCAGAGCTAAATACTTGTTTCTTATTATAATTTTTCTTCACTGTCTTTCTTGCCATTTATGAATGTGTTATGCAATGCATTTTTCTGGGCTATAGTAGAAAAGGCCAAATTCAATATTGTAGCCCCCCAAAACATTATTTAAAAAAATTGACCTAAAGGGGTCCTAAAATTCTAAATCAAATAGCTAAATGATCCAGAGCATGACCATCTTAAAACAATTCCAATGATAGCTTAGAACCCCCTCACCCAACTGCTTAGATTTACAGGTGTTTAACAATCACAACCACCTAGAGATTGAACATCACTGACCTGGCTGTGACACTGATGAAAGAAGCAAAATAGGTTAAGGTTTTGGTAAACTAATCTCTTAAAAAGTGCTGTTTATTTGAGCGAGACTTTCACAGCTTTATCTGTTTTCAGCATCAACACAGGGAAGGGAAGGTTACAAACTAATGAAGGATGAGACATGAATTGACAGCTGGAAACAGCCAGCAGTGGATTTTGACTTCATAGGAATAATGACTAATCTCAGCATCCTAATAAAAACAACATTTGAGTACACAAATCAAAGATATACACAGTCTGGCGTAGTCCATTTTCATTGCAGTATTTGTCACGCCTGCTCCCGCTCCCCCTCTCTGGCGCCAGGTGGCCCATCATTACACACACCTGTCACCATCGTTACGCTCATCAGTGCTTCATGGGACTCACCTGGACTCTATTACTTTATTGATTGCCTCCCCTATATCTGTCACTTCCTCAGTTTCTTCCCTGTGTCTGCATTAATGTTGTTTTGTTCCCCCTGTCCAGACGCTGTCCTTGTCTTGTTTCTTGTCCGTCATTTATTAAATATTCACTCACTCTACTTGCTTCTCGTCTTCCAGCGTCTGTCCTCACAGTTTTGACAATTTAGGAACATATGTCATTGCTATTGAGGAGACAAAAGTAAGCTCTAAGCAACTGTTCTATCACAGCCTTATTAAGTTGTGTTACGATCTGTCTCAAACACTATGGGGAAGTTGGATAAACAACACTATGAAGCCTATTCCTGGACGCGAAGCATTCTTCTCAGTCTGGGAGTAAGTTTATAAACTGGATCCTTGCAACTGCCTAAGAGTTCAATAAAAAGCATCACGTCTGACCGACTCACATTGATATGAAAAGGATGCCGCCGTGTACATGACGTAACACTCTCTCAGCGGTCATCGGTTTTGATCAACGGATGAACTGGGCCATTATACCCTCTAGTGCTCCAACACATCAGTCATGTGTGCTCAAGAACCTCTGCAACATTCAAATCTTAATGAGCTATTTTCCCTCAGCTAAAATGGCACCTTAATCTGATTAGCAGATCAAGAAAAAGGAGAGAGGGGGAGGAAAACATTAGTGTCAACCTAGCGCTGTTTGGAATCCGACATGAATTCATTTGGCACGCTGTTGAAGAAAATATCTTCATTAGAGGTGCAGGTGCGTGTTATGGGGGTGGTGATGGTGGCTGCCCCCTGGTGTATTGAACTCCTTTATCTAATTTGGGGCTTTGCAGATAAATGCTGCATCCTGCAGTGTCACAGCAGCATGGTACTAGAGCGAGGAGACTGGGGGATGAGGGGGGAGAGGGGGGTAACTGAATCAGCACTCTCAGCTGTATACTCACTTATACCTCCATGCTCCTCCCACATGGTCTAATTCACTTTCATCAGTTGGTAAAAAGTCCTAATTGTTGGAGATTCACCTTCATGGACAGCCGGACTCGCTCACTGCTCCCCTCACACACCTGCCATTCTCCAACAGCATCAACAATGTTAGGACATACATACGTATTGATATAAAGAAATCATTAGTAAAGAAAGAGGTTTTGCATAGAAGAGACACTCCTACCTGGTGTTAACTTCAGGTGATAATAAAGCCTGTGGATTGGACCGAGTCTCACTGAGGTGATCTAAATGACAGACTTTAGATAACACCGACATAGGAAAAGCACTCACACATCTGAAGTTGATCCTTGCAGGTGTGTAGGAATAATTTGATGATATCTTGAAAGAAGAGTAAAGAAAAACATAACGAATAAAAGGGTGATAACCTTCAGTCCTGCTGTTAGATTCAGATACATTCCTGTCTGGCTTTTTTGATTGGACTACTCAGGGAGCTGGAGCAGGGCCAGGTAACAGAGAGCAGTCTGACTAGGTGAGAGGCTGGGTACACAGTGAAGGTGGGGATTCAGTGGTGCACTGTACAATGCACCACTCTAGTCAAGGCAATTCAGATCAGGCTCGGGGGTTTTGTGAAACGAATTAAAACTATTCATATAGTTTTATAATCTATGACAAAAATGTTTGAACATTTCTGGGGACATGTAAAAAAAAAATGAGGCACTGTTCCAATTCATGGCAAAAAAAGTTAATTGGTATCAATCAAGACACCGAAAAAGGTTAGTGATATTGTCAGATGATCTGAGGTGAGATCAACAAGGAATGTGCTCTTAATCGTTAGCAGCTAACTGTGTTTTTTTTAAACAGTTTGTTGAACACACCTCAGGTATCATGTTTCGTTTAATCACTGGTTTAAATACTGCTTCCTAGAAACTCTACTATTTCATATCAGTCGAGGATTCAATAGTGATCAAGTCTATCCAAAATAGAAAACATCAAAGACATGTAATTCACTATTGTAATGCAAATTGACCGCTGTAGTCTAGTCAAATTGGCAATGAGAAGAGCCGGAACTTCAGACGGTGTTACCAGGGAAAAAAAGGTTTTCCATCCAATTGTTGACAGATTTTAGTTTGACAATTGTAAAATCCACATATAAGCAATATGCGAATTTTCCAACCAGAGATCTGTTCCATCAAATTGAATTGCGGATAAAAGGCTGTGCGTGATGACATAATGCACAAAAAAAAAATATTTTGCCGTTAAATTCCCATGTTCCGAATAAAAAAATACAAGATTTGTTTTCTCCGAAATAATGTTGCGTTATATAGCGAATGTGCACACTAGTCTTGACACTTGCGTTCTAGCTAACAGCTCGCAGATACAGTGCGGGTATAGGCTACCTACACAATGAGATTATTATGGAGAAAAGAGCTACATTCTTTTTATTTGTCAATCGGCAGCCAAGCATCGATCATCATGTCACCAGAATAAGACCCTTGATATTTATTGGAAAGCTCATCACCGTGCACTTTCAACACCCTGTGAAGGGCATCACCATTTATTTACTTTGTAGCCTAATAAACTGCATGCTTTCCCGAGTCATAGTGAGAGGACCACACATGTCATCGCGTGTCTCCAATTTTACTTCGATATGATGGTTATGATGTAAATATTTGTGCATAAAGAGGTGTCCACACTGCCATTTCTTGCATAATTAATTTTACTGACAGAAAAAGATCTTGTCTAGTATATTTTATTTTATTGACATCTGGAATATTTATCGACTATTTAGCTGTTTCCATCAATGTTTTATTTCCAACATACTTTACTCTCACAAATAGGTTGGATAGAATCCTGTTTGGGACAGGCCCATTAAAGGTTCAGGACTGAAATGTTTTGAGCCCCATACCGAAAGCTTCTGCTCAACTGAGAGCATTATGAGAAGCAATACTGTAGGCTGCTTACAGTCAGTTTTCCATTATCTATCTCACAAGGCTAACATCCACCACCAGAAGGCCTGTAATGGGGGTTGGTGATCCCAAGGCTGATGTCACCTGTCATCTTGTTGGGGGATCCTTTGCATGGGGTGATGTAAGTTTCCTTTAACAGTCAGTCTTCCAGATAGATGACACAGACACAGGAACCTTGGTATACAACTCTTTAGTAATACAATGCAACTGCAGACAGAGTTTCACATACAGTATACCTCAGTAGTCATTGTTGCATTGGATTACATATAAAGTAACTAAGATGAGAAAAACATGTCTAGACTGTGGTTTCTCACTCTGCTATCTCGGCCTTGAGCCTGTGTGGCTATCAGCAGGTGCAGGCAATTCTCAGCCTGAGAACTAAAGCAGTATATCTCCATTTACCCAGTACTTTTCCATCATTGCACATTGCAAGCATACAAAGGTTATCACATATATACAGTAATCATGGCATTGGTGTAGCCCCACACCTGACCCCCAGGGTAACCCCGAATAATCTCTATGGCAACACAGCATGCCCCTTCCAAGAGATCGTGGGTAAAGGTCCCTGGAATACACAGAAGTTGATAATTATTATAGGATCGAACCGATCACAGCATAGCCAGTTATGATTACCATAGCAACTTTCAATTCCTGAATGGATGTGTCTAACCTTATCGTGTTATCACAGATTGTTTAGGTCTTCACCTTTTTTAAATGAATATTTAGTTTTCAGTGGCACCTTACATGTGAGATGACATCAGTAAAACACTGACATTACGGAGAGAACAATTCATAAAAGTCCAGTACATATCAGAGGATTGGTGACCCAGGGAAATATGAGACTAGGAAAACAAAGACAATATCTATCCAAGGCTACTATGTTTGACTTTGCTCCAGCATCCATTTATGTAATTTATGAGTGGATCAGGCAAAATATGTTTTGACACTAAATTCTATTTCCTAAACCTCTGATCGTAGATATGGTTTCCAGTCCAGGACTATCTGAAGGGTGATTCATTGCTGTCTGGGGTGTTGTGACTCACAAAGGTATCATCCTAGATGTGAATGTTAGACTATATAAAAGTCAACCCCCACCATATTATAACAAAAAATATATTATATATATATATATATATATATATATATATATATATATATATATATATATATCAATATTTTGAATTAAGACTCAGGCAATGTATATTCATAATGTGTAACTAAACATACTGTTCTAGCTAATGTCAGGTTCTGCTTTCTTTCACTGTAAGGTCTACACCTGTTTTTTTCCGGCGCATGTAACAAATCAAATTTGATTTGATTTGATCCAGTTTAGATACACCAATTATTGATAATAAATCTTCAAACAGAAGGCAAAGGGATGGCCCTTATTGTTATAATTCCCTTGTTGTCCTTTCTCTGGCTAGAGATTGATACTGCTGCTGGCCATGCCAGCTATGGGACTCCAATTAGGAACTTGGTATGATTCATTTCTAACAGCTGCACACAGTACCAGCACTCTGAAAAGTTCATGTAATGATACTTTTCTTTGCATGTTTTGTTTTACATTCCTACCATGAAAAGAACCAACTGCACGGATAACCAATGAGGCGGATGTCCAGGTTAAGGGGAGTTAATTAAATGGAAGAAGATGTCCACATTCACACACACACACACATCTGACCACTCATGGTTAAGATAACTGAGAATGTGGTGTGGAGATGTGGTGATAAGTATTTGGTGTGACTTTGACCAATAAGACACTAATAAAGTGGGGGTCCTCTGAATGGTAGACTAATCTGCCGACTAGAACTAACCAGAAGGGATGGCTAGAATCAGCTGACTGAAGCTGGCCGTTTTAACAAATATGGTTTTCCTGTTATGAGGTTCATTTTATAACACGGGTGAGGTATGCCTATAACACGGGTGAGGTATGCCTAGTGATCGGTGCCCATGCAACGCTTCACGGCAGCTGCCCACAGCAGCAGACACGACATGGGGGCTGGTACCCTGAGAGCAGGATTCCAAAACATTTCGCCTAGACTCCAGCTCATTTCCCAGGTGTTCAATCTGGTGTCTCAATGGGAAGGGGATAAATCGCAGAGGGGGTGATGGGATGTCATCCCTGCCCATGAGCTCAGATGAGTCACATGTGACACGGCCAGAGATAGACTTTTACAGCAGTGACACTGTCTGGGATGATGAATGCCATGGAGCTCAGTGGGAGAGAGCCCCGTATAAGGCTGGAAAAGAGCAGGCTCAACACACAGAGAGAACAAAAACATCAGCAGCAACCAGTTGCAGCAAATCATATAGACCTGTAAAACAGCCCCCATAAATAAACCCAAAGATACACCAAATCCACGGTGGTGGGCTGAAGGGCCGGTGGGCTGCGAAGGCTGGAATTGCCACTCTGTCTCCGGCGAATGTTTTATTACATCACTTCCAGGTAAGGTCACTAATCTGTGGTGTGAAGCTGAAGTAACGTCACTATTACCCAAGGTCAACTCAATACCAGAAAAAGTGAATGCCAAGTACGGTAGTCACCTTTCTTCACAATATAAAACTTAAACAACATGGACAGCAAGATGGGTTTGAGACATATATGTGATTTTAAGGTACCATAAAAGGCTTTTTAAAAATGGGCTGAAACCAAACTCACATTGACATAAATGCATGGTCTATGCAGAAATCTGAGTTACCTGTACAGACATGAATAATGCAACATTAAGGAAGTAATGTTGTTTCCATGGTGATGATTACATTCAGTGGTCAGCACTGCATGTGTTCATTTACTGTTAATCCATCTGTTATTACCCTGAGTAGTTTTCCACTGTGGCTTACACTCTCAGTAAAAGGCAATGTGTATTAAGGGAACTGCTCCAGTGTGAAGAGAGCATGCTCTCTCTGCCAGAAACACGGAGCCACAATAGACAGCCAGCCAGCCAGGGCAGGGTGACTGACAGACTGCTCCTTATACCCCTTGTGTTCTCTTGATGAGGAGGTGGCTCTACATTCAGGTAGCAACACACACTGTTGGTTCCAGGTGAATTAATTATGACTAGCCATTTCATCAGACCAGGGACAGGGTAGCTAGGGCACTGCTGCTGAAAAGTATTTTTTTTTTGCCATAAATTGTCAGATTAGGGTTCGTTAGTACTGTACGTCTTGATATAAGGGAGCGGGATAAATCAAAGCCTTTACGCTCAGAAAGGAAACTAGAAGTTCCAGTAAAGCTTGTTTTGGGATTCATCAGCTGAGATTTTAGCCTGTATATCTTGGTGGGGCAAAATACTTATTTTTATTTTTAGATGCATGCCAGCAAACCCACTACACAACACAACACAACACATTAATTGCACAATAACGGTGACAAACTGTGCCCAAACACTGTTAGGGCCTACATAAAGCTGTCCCAACACCTTACCACTGCTACACCTGGATATCAGTGGAGCCTTGTCTGGCAGTTCGTTCAGCCTCATTTACAGTTTTCACCTAAAATGACATAACCAAATCTTGGGCCACAGGTAGCATAGTGGTTAGAGCATTGGGCCAGTAACTGAAAGGTTGCTGGATAAAATCTCTGAGCTAACAAGGTAAAAATCTTTTGTTCTGCAGTTAACCCGCTGTTCCCCAGTAGGCTGTCATTGTAAATGAGAATTAGTTCTTTACTGACTCGCCTAGTTAAATAAAGGTTAAATAAAAATCGAACTGCCAGTAGCTCAGGACCTGAAGCAAGCATATGCATATTCTTGAAAACCATTTGAAGGGGAAAACTTTGAAGTTTGTGAAAATGTGAAATTAATGTAGGAGAATATAACACATTAGAGCTGGTAAAAGATAATACAGAGAATTTTGTTTTGTGTGTGTATTATTCCAGCATAGGCGGAATTTAGATTTTGGCCACTAGATGGCAGCAGTGTATGTGCAAAGTTTTACACTGATTCAATGAACCATTGCATTTCTGTTCAAAATGTTGTATTAAGACTGCCCAAATGTGCCTAATTGGTTTATTAAACAAATGTGGTTTCTACTGAAAATTGAGCTGTATAAACTATGGCATAAGGGGACAATGAGCATATAAGAGGCAATCCGTAATTTCGATTAAGACATTAATGAGCGAGCTAGGATGGACATAGTCAATATAACTATTTGTTCAGCACTTTTGAAGTGTACAGCGAACAGAATTCAGAACATGGGCTGTTCCTAGCGTATTCTCCCTGTACACCAAGTCAGAAAAGTAGGATAAATAAAGGGGGAATATAAGCAGACAATGAAAGCTCAATGATTGCATTTCTCTAAAACAGGCTACATGCTACATGTGCAGCACCAAATCAGAACAGTAGAGAAAATTAGGAGGGAAACAGGACCAAACTATTAGGGGAGGCACGTTGGCTACTAACATCTTACTACAGAACATGCACTTAGTATTACTTTCTTAGCTACAGTACACATATCTCCTTGGCATATTACATAATTCATGCAGCAGCATACCAGACATTTTCGGACTACCTTATTGTGCTGTGCTCACTTGAACAGAAAGGTGGTCCTTCATGGGCAAATTTTGTCATCAAACTTTGCCATCAAAGTCTGGCATTCTCTGGATTTATGGTACTTTCAAGACAACCGGGAACTCAGAAAAAAACAAGGTGGAATCATGATGACATCAGTGATCTTCAGGTCAGAGCTCTAGAAAGGGGTTTCCCGACTTGCAATTCCGAGTTGGATGACCGTTCAAAACTTATTTTCCCAGTTGGAGCTCGTTCTTTACCCAGAGTTCCCAGTTGTTTTGAACTCAATGAAAACAAATTTCCCAGTTCTGTGTTTCCAGTTGTTTTGAGCACGGCAGAAGTAATGCTGAATGTTAATATTTTCGAACTTGGAAAAGAGACCGTTAAACCCAGACTTGGGAACACACACCCAGTGCTCTTTTATTGTCTTTGTTTTAGTATGGTCAGGGCGTGAGTTGGGTGGGTTGTCTATGTTACTTTTTCTATGATTTAATATTTCTGTGTTTGGCCTGGTATGGTTCTCAATCAGAGGCAGCTGTTAATCGTTGTCCCTGATTGAGAACCATATTTAGGTAGCCTGTTTTCTATTGTGTTTCGTGGGTGATTGTTTTCTATTTTCTGTTGTGTGTCTGCACCAGCCAGAACTGTTTTCGGTCGTTTCTCTTTGTTATTTTGTTATTTCCGTGTTCATTTAATACATATGGACACATACCACCCTGCACCTTGGTCCTCACCTTCTTCCACGTACGGCGGCCTTTACAATATCAGGTTAGTGATTTGCAATGCAATGCTTGCAGTTAGCCACTGATTCCTTCCAAACCAATCATTGTTGAATTTGAGATTTCCAACTTGTTGTGTAATGTTTATGTACAATGGCACCGATGCATTTTATTTATAATTTCTCTTAGTTATTTCTCTTCATATGACAAGGATTTGCCATTAGATTGATTGACTTGATTCATGATGATGACTGCAAACTAAGCTAAGATTTTGAAGTATGGTGTTGAAAGGATCAGTCCAAATAAAGCTGTTGTAGATATAACTGTCACACCCTGATCTATTTCACCTGTCTTGTGCTTGTCTCCACCCCCATCCAGGTGTCGCCCATTTTTCCCATTTATACCTGCGTTTTCTGTTTGTCGGTTGCCAGTTCGTCGTGTCTCGTCAAGCATACCAGACCGTGCCTTAAATACAATGTTAGGCATCCAGCCACAACAGTAACCTCCCAGCTCCTCAGTAACCCCGCTGTCAACAGCATGTCTCTCCAGGACACCCCAGCTTCCCGAGAACCCCGCTTACCTTCTCCGGAATGCATTGCTCTCGCAGTGTTCCCTCATCTTTGAGCTGCAGTCCTCGTCCTTTCCCTCGGAGCTCGAGGATAGAATACCTCATAATGCTGATGTCCGGGATGGCCCTCATCTGGGCTACGGTCGTGTGGGAATAACAATCTTCCATGTGATTTAGTCTGGAGGATTTCGTGGCTGAGGTGAAAAAGGTTTTAGATTCTTTGTTGTCCGGGAGAGAGGCTGCCCGGACGTTACTCCAGCTTCATCCCTGGTCACATATCTCTGGACTTCGTCACTGGTCTCCCTCCATCTGATAGCAACACCACTGTCCTTACGGTGGAGGGCAGGCTTTCCAAAGCCGCCCATTTCATTCCCCTCCCCAAGATACCCTCAGCCAAGGAGATGGCCCAGTTCATGGTGCAGCACGTCTTCCGGATCCATGGTCTTCTGGTGGACATTTTCTCCAACTGTGGTCCTCAGTTCTCGTCCCTGTTCTGGAAGGCGTTCTGCACACTCATTGGTTCGTTGGCCAGCCTGTCCTTCGGGTTTCACCCCCAGCCTAATAGCCAATCTGTGAAGCATGGTGGTTGCAGCATCACATTGTGGGGATGTTTTTTAGTGGCAGGGAATCGGTGACTAGCCAGGATCGAGGGAAAGATGAACGGAGCAAAACACAGAGAGATCATTGATGAAAACCTGCTCCAGAGCGCACAGGATCTCAGACTGGGGTGAAGGTTCACCTTCCAACAGTGCAACGACCCTAAGCACACAGCCAAGACAACGCAGGAGGGGCTTCGGGACAAGTCTCTGAATGTCCTTGAGTGGCCCATCCAGAGCCGGGACTTAAAATAGCTGTGCAGCGATGCTCCCCATCCAACCTGACAGAGCTTGAGAGGATCTGCAGAGAAGAATGGGAGAAACTCCCCAAAACAGTTGTGCCATGCTTGTATCGTCATACCCAAGCAGACTCAAGGCTACTTTCAGAGCCAAAGGTTCTTCAACAAAGTACAGCGTAAAGGGTCTGAATACTTATGTAAATGTGATATTTCAGTTTTGTATTTTTTAAATTAAATGGACTAAAATAAGGCTGTAATATAACAAAATGGTCTGAAAACCCTTTGACTCTTTGACCGAATACAAACAGTGTAGTTATTCCCTTCACAAGGCAATCAAATAAGCTAAGTGTCAGTATAGAGACAAAGTAGAGTCACAATTCAAAGGCTCAGACACGAGACGTATGTGGCAGGGTCTACAGTCAATCATGGATTACAAAAAGAGAACCAGCCTCATCGCGGACACTGATGTCTTGCTCTCAAACAAATGAAACAACTTCTTTGCTCGCTTTGAGGACAATACAGTGCCACTGACACTGCCCGCTACCAAAACCTGCGGGCTCTCCTTTACCACTGTCAACGTGAGTGAAACATTTAAATGCGTTAACCCCCGCAAGGCTACCAGCCCAGATGGCATCCCTAGCCGTGTCCTCAGAGCATGTGCAGACCAGCTGGCTGGTGTGTTTACGAACATATTCAATCAATCCCTGTCCCAGTCTGCTGTTCCCACATGCTTCAAGAGGGCCACCATTGTTCCTGTTCACAATAAAGCTAAGGTAACTGAGCGAAATTACTTCCATCATCATGCTTTGAGAGACTAGTCAAGGATCATATCACCTCCACTTTACCTGACACCCTAGACACACTCCAATTTGCTTACCGCCCCAATAGGTCCACAGACTACGCAATCGCAATCACACTGCACACTGCCCTAATGTATCTGGACAAGAGAAATACCTATCTAAGAATGCTGTTCATCGATTACAGCTCAGCATTTAACATCATAGTACCCTCCAAACTCATCATTAAGCTCAAGGCCTTGTGTCTGAACCCCGCCCTGTGCAACTGGGTCTTGTACTTCCTGACGGGCCTCCCCCAGGTGGTGAAGGTAGGAAACAACACCTCCACACCGCTGATACTCAACACTGGGGCCCCACAAGGGTGCGTTCTGAGCCCTCTCCTGTACTCCCTGTTCACCCATGACTGCGTGGCCATGCACGCCTAACAACTCAATCATCAAGTTTGCAGACAACACTACAGTGGTAGGCTTGATTACCATCAATGACGAGAGGGAGGAGGTGAGGGCCCTCAGAGTGTGGTGTCAGGAAAATAACCTCACACTCAACGTCAACAAATCAAATGAGATGATCGTGGACTTCAGGAAACAGCAGAGGTGGCACCCCCCTATCCACATTAATGGGACAGCAGTGGAGAAGGTGGAAAGTTTTAAGTCCCTCGGCGTACACATCACGGACATACTGAAATGGTCCACCCACACAGACAGTGTGGTGAAGAAGCAACCTCAGGAGGCTGAAGAAATTTGGCTTGTCACCCGAAAACACTCACAAACCTTTACAGATGCACAATCGAGAGCATCCTGTCGGGCTGTATCACCACCTGGTACGGCAACTGCTCCACCCACAACAATAAGGCAAACTACCTGCCCTCCAGGACACCTACATCACCCGATGTCACAGGAAGGACAAAAAGGACAACAACCACCCGAGCCACTGCCTGTCCACCCCGCTGTTATCCAGAAGGGGAGGTCAGGACAGGTGATCAAAGTGGGGACCGAGAGACTGAAAAACAGCTTCTATCTCACGGCCATCAGACTGTTAAACAGCCATCACTAACATTGAGTGGCTGCTGCCAACATACTGACTCAAATCTCTAGCCACTTTAACAATAACAAATTGGATGTAATATACATATCACTAGTCACTTTAAACAATGCCACTTTATATAATGTTTACATACCCTACATTACTCATCTCATATGGGCTCCCGAGTGGTGCAGTGGTCCCTTAGGGCGGCGCACAATTGGCCCAGCGCCGTCTGGGTTTGGCCAGTTTAGGCCGTCATTGAAAATAAGAATTTGTTCCTACTGACTTGCTTAGTTAAATAAAGGTTACACAAATGTGTATACTGTACTCTATGCCATCGCTCATCCATATATTTATATGTACATATTCTTATTCATTCCTTTACACTTGTGTGTATAAGGTAGTTGTGAAATTGTTAGATTACTTGTTAGATATTAATGCACGGCCGGAACAAGAAGCACAAGCATTTCGTTAACACCCGCGTTAACATCTCCTAACCATCTGTATGTGACCAAAAACATTTGTTTCGATACTTTCCGAATGCACTGTATGTATATATAACTAGGAATAAAGGGACAGATCATAAACAGTAGCAGCAGTGTATGTGATGAATCAAAAAAGTTAGTGCAAAAAGGGTCAATGCAGATAGTTCGAGTAGCTATTTGATTAACTCTTTAGCTAACACTTTAGGAGTCTTATGGCTTGGGGGTAGACTCTGTTCAGGGTCCTGTTGGTTCCAGACTTGCTGCATTGGTACCGCTTGCTGTGCGACAGCAGAGACCACAGTCTATGACTTGGGTGGCTGGAGTCTTTGCCAATTTTAGAGCCTTCCTGCGACACCGCCTGGTATAGAGGTTCTGGATGGCAAGGAGCTCGGCCCCAGTGATGTACTGGGCAGTACGAACTACCCTCTGTAGCGCATTGCGGTCAGATGCCAAGCAGTTGCCATACCAAGCGGTGATGCAGCAAATCAAGATGCTCTCAATGGTGCAGCTGTAGAAGGGGGAAGAGGCATTGTTATGCTCCCTCACAAATGTTTTGGTGTGTTTGGATCATGATAGATCCTTTGATGTGAACATTAGAAGCTCTCGACCTGCTCCACTATAGCCCCGTCGATGTGAACAGGGGCGTGCTCAGCTCTTTGTTTCCTGTAGTTCATGATCAGCACTTTTGTCTTACTGACGTTGAGGGAGAGGTTGTTGTCCACCACACTGCCAGGTCACTGACCTCCTCCCTATAGGCTGTCTCATCGTCGTTGTTGAGCAGGTCGATCACCGTTGTGTCGTTGGAAAACTTAATGATGGTGGTGGAGTCGTGCGTGGCCACACAGTCATTGATGAACAGGGAGTACAGAAGGGATTAAGCATGCACCCCATTTAAAAGGAATTTGAAGTGAACAGGATACAGAACCGGATACAGAACAGGATAAATTAAAGGATATAGTGTTCTGCGGGGCGGCACAAATGTTCTGTGGAGTGACAGGTAGCCTAGTGGTTAGCGCTTTGGACTAGTAACCAAAAGGTTGCAAGATCAAATCCCTGAGGTGACAAGGTAAACATCTGTTGTTCTGCTCTTGAACAAGGCAGTTAACCCACTGTTCCTAGGCTGTCATTGAAAATAAGAATTTGTTCTTAACTGACTTTCCTAGGTAAATAAATAAAAAACATGGAATTCAAATGTCTATATTAGATGTAGTTTGTACATCAAACATGTTGTTATAAAAAAATTATGTTGGTTTGTCTCAATGACAAAGGCACTTAACCTTAATTGCCCCGGGTTGCCGTCAATAATGGCTAAACCCTGGCCGTGGCCCACTCTCCGAGGGTGTCTCAGGGGTAGTTGACATATGCAAAAAAACATTTCCATTTCACACCTCACACTGGTACAGGTTACCCACTTGTACGCACTTCCCGTTGCAAGGTGTCTACACATTTTTTTTTGGGGGGGGGGGGGGGGTTATCTGTACTTTACTTTACTATTTATATTTTTGACTACTTTTACTTCACTACATTCCTCAAGAAAAGCATATACTTTCTACTCCATACATTTTCCCCGCCACCCAAAAGTACTTGTTACATTTTGAATGCTTAGCAGGACAGGAAAATTGTCCAATTCACACACTCAAGAGAACATCCCTGTTCATCCTTACTGCTTCTTATCTGGTGGACTCACTAAACACAAATGCTTGTTGGAGTGTGCACCTAGCTATCGGAAATATAAAAAAAGAAGAACATTGTGCAATCTGGTTTGCTTAATATAAGGAATTATAATAGACGTATACTTTACTTTTGATACTTAAGTATATTACAAACCAAATACTTTTAAACTTTTACTCAATATTTTATTGGTGTCACACGAAGCGGAACAGGTGAACCCAAGAACAGACTCAGTTGAGAAGACTAGGATGAGGTAACCAAGGTATTTATTGAAACACGGGGGGGGGGGGGGGGATTGAGTGCAGGTCAGGTGAAGCTTGGGCGGGTTGTTGGAAACCAGGTGCGGAGGCTGAGGCTGGAGCGAGAGGTGTGGGGACAGGGTAAGCAGGTCCGGAGGGGAATCCAAGGGAGCGTAGATTGGGGAATCCAGGACAGAGTAGCAGGACTGATCAGAAGTCTGACTGGAGACAGGGACCAGAGTCAGATCGCGCAGAACTGTAGCGGAGAGGAAAACAGCGTCAGGCAAGGGAAAACAGGCACAACAGGAACATACTAGAACCATGGACTGACTGGGCAGAGATTAGGTTCTGGCAGTGTGGAAGTGGCAGGACTGAGTATTTGTACAGTTCTTGATTATGGAACAGGTTGCAGCTGGTGGGGGATCTGCTCTCAACCCTGATTGGCTATTATTTAAACTGTTTTTATCAAAGGGAGGCCGAATGCTCGTTGACTTCCCTTACATTCAATGCTATGGGCGGTAACAATGTCCATACTCTTTATGACCAGATTGCATCAAATAGATGGCCTACACATACAGAGACAGATGGGCACTGCTTCGCTCGCTTAGATGCTTTTTCCGGCGAGATACATCCAGCCTCTTGCGAATTGAAGGAACATTATGAAAACACAGATAGACAAAATATCGATTGTTTTTTGGGGAAACCTGGCTTCCCTTGGCATCCATGAGTACACGCCACTGCCTTTTGTAGAGAAATCAATGAAACATCCCTCCTTCCACCGCATTACGCATTCCCTTTAGGCTAAACTAATGCATGTACGTGTCAGGTCCCAGGAATACAAAATGTTTAAGGCCATTGAAAAGAACATTCTGGAAAATTGGCTTTTAAGAAAAAATACAAAAACCAAACTGTTTCCTCAAATCAACTCGAAAATTAATATTTTATTTGTTCTGTCTGTTATTTCACTATGGAATACAACTGTTGATATTAAACTTTATATTAGCATCTTGCTGGTGGACAACCTGACAGATTTGTTTTTAAAAACTTGCTTTGATAATATATTTTGGTTAAAGAACAAATTGTACTTGACAAAACTCTTTGACAACTGGTGCTCCTTTGAATCTACCACCGCAGGCAAAAGTGAAGATGTGTTCTGCAGATCTGAATGGATAAATCTATTACTGGAGATGAACATGGTTGGTTTGTGGAGAAAAACAAAAGGGGTAGGCTCAAAAGAGCGTTCCAATGTACACATGATCCTGAGGTAGCCTGTTCAGACCTATGGCGCTCATTAGCCTTACTATTACATTTACCTCTGTCTGGAGATCAGACACAAGGTTTCAGAGAGACCCATGTCGCTGCTTTGTCCCTGACTACTCACATATAGACTGAAATTGCCTGCCGAGTATAAACCATTGAAATATTGATCGGACTGATTTGGTTGAGACAATCTTGTGCAGCAGTTCTGTGGAAAGTGGTCAATGTATTTCTTGTACTAAAATACTTGAATCTATCTGATTATATAAACTCATTATAAGTACATTTGCTTTTTGTTTGGTTTAGGTATGTCCTCTTGTGAAATGCTTACTTACAAGCACTTAACCAACAATGCAGTTCAAGAAATAGAGTTAAGAAAATAATTTACTAAATAAACACAATAAAATAACAATACCGAGGCTATATACAGATGTACTGGTACCGGGTCAATGTGCAGGGGTACAGGTTAGTTTACAGTACTGTAACATATTACATTTCAAGGGCAATTTTGAAATGTTTCTTGATTTTTTTGGGGCTATTGGATGAATTGGTTGTTTCAACAAAGGAATTGAGAAGATATCATTATGTTGTGTTTTGCTGATTAAACCAATGTTCTCATGGTATTTCACAGTAAACATATATTTTAGATCAATGGCTGTGGGGTGAAAGATGTCTCCAAACTAAATGAATGCACAATTGAAGGTTTTGAATATAAGACTTGCTGCATTACAAGTGTTATATGATTCAATACATTTACACCTCAGCACAATAGTTATTTGAATTATTGCTTTCATTTAACACTATAAAACACAGCAAGCTACTAGAAAAGTGGTTTACTAGGTTTACCGTATAGCACATTTTCAAACCAAAAACAGCATTAGCCTTTTTTCCAGAATAGAAGTGTTATAAATTGCACTGTAGATCAGTCCTGCTTTTGGCCTCAGAGCAATATTGCCCTTAGAGAATAAGACTAATTGGAAGAGGAAGTTGGTGGAAGTCTTCCTCCTCATCAAGTATAAGGATACAGCGCCCCCTCTAATCCCTCATCAACATGTGGCCATAACCTCAAATCACACAACCACCTCCTAATTCACATATTTTACTGTACTTGACTGAACCAACAGTATATACGGCTATTAGTTACAGAATCCATCAATACGGTAGATGTATGGTAGTACTAATTGTACACTACCAGGAAGGATATCAGCGGTCCATTTTACTGGCATGAGAAGTGGAATTATCAGAAGAAAAGTCACAAGTACGCAACTCTGTAATAAAACGAAAAAACAAGGGGAACAAACAGAATCGTCTTGGACAAATGATTGAATTAGCCAATGAGATAGAGAGCGAGAGAGAGAGATGGGAAGAGACAAAAATAAGAGCGAAAAGGCTAGGCCTTTCTTTCTTATTTTGTTACCCAGGAATGTAATCAGATTAGTGAACTTCTTATGGGTCAAATGACGCTGAGAAAGTAGTTTTGTAACCGGACTGTCAAAAAATAAAATAAAGCTCTGTTTGTGTAGCAATGTGTCCTTCTGACGGTTACAACCTCTAAGATGGAAGTGTGAAACATTGTTATGGTATTAAACACACTGTTCCTCTGTCCAGATCAAACTCTGACACATCATCTGCTACTTTGGTCTTCTTCATTAGGTTACACTGCTAATACAGATCAATTTCAAGATAATCTAGTCAAGTTCTGTGTGGTACTTCAATATTGTGTGTTGTTGAGTGAGAAAGCGTGACCGCATGTGTGTTTTGTGCGTGCTTGCTGTATGTGCGTGCCTGTGTACTGTATTGTGTGTATGATGTGCGTGTAATTAGGTGTGTAATTGTGGTTCATCTTAATGAACGTCATTGTTTACGTGACGTCTACGTGATGGCCACTCAGGAAGTGACCTTCGTTCGAGCCCCATAGCCGCTGACTCAGGGTTTCTGTGATGCTTACTGCTGAACCAAGATAAAAAGCGAAAAGTGAAGGGAATGACAAGAGCAGATCAGGGAGATATCTACTGGGTCTGCTCCAGGGCTTTGTCCCTTTAACCCTCTCTTCTGCAGTGTCATCCTCAACACAATGACATTACCACATCATTAAGTCCACACTGCCTTTATCTCGACCTCACCGTTTTTCAAAGAGTTGAAAAAGACACGGGTGCATCAGAGTATTCCCTCACTAACTTTTAATTAAATAAATGGGATGCATCGGTGGCTTCGCTAAAAGAGGTTCTCGGTCTCAGTAGTCTCACTGCAATCGAAGAATGAGTACACCTGACTCGTGCTCACACAGCCTGTGCAGTGTGCAACCACTGCAGTGCTTCCTAAACATCCCCCTTCTAGACCATGTTTCCACTGTGAAGAGAGTGTCTCGTCTCACAGTCTGACAAAGAGCGATGGTCAAGAGCAATCATTCCGTTCAAAGTTTCTGGTTAATGGTCACAATAGGTTCTCCAGAGAATGGAAGTCCCCTCTTTTCCTGCAACAAAATTGAGTGGCTCGAGATCAAGGATAATAGTCTTTCGCACCAGACTCATAGGCTCTCTTTTCTCAGCAGCACTGCTGTTGACAGCAACTACCTCTACACCAACACAAACATGACCTCCCGTTTGGTGCCCTTGCTATTCAGTGCCCCCAAAGAACCTGTAGACCAGGGGTAGGTAACTAGATTCAGCTGCTAGATGATTTTTGTCTAAGTGGGTGGTCGGGGGGGCCGTAACATAATATAATCATTTGTACATTTGCAAATTGAGACATGATCTCGTCTCTTTTATTATTCGTGAGAATACTTAGCAACAGATTCTTTTTTTTTTTTTACCAAAAACTGCTTCGGACTGTAGGGTCGCTAACCCTAAAATAATTGCTTGGCATACAATGGCCTATACAATTTCAATGTGAAATGACATACAGTGGTTGGCGTAAAATACACCTGGGCAGCAGACATTTACGCAGCATCATGCTGCACACAGAGTGTTCTACACAGAACCATTCTGTACACAGTGTGTTCTACGCAGTTCTACACAGCATCATTCTGGAGGCAGTGTGTTCTACACAGCACCATTCTGTACACAGTAGCTGTGTTTGAATACCCATACTAACATACGGTATAGTACATACTACATACTATTAGTTCATTTTAGTATAATGTAAACGAACGGTCTCCTTTCAGTTGAGAGTACTAGCGCTTCGCCTGTCTACCGGAAGTTGATGCTGTTGCTATGCAACTTCTTGCTAGCTTGTTAGCATAGCTAACAAGTTACTAGCTTGACATCTTACAACTTCATTAACAATGTCTATTGAGAACGCACAAAGACTATACCACTTAGCTAAGCCAAGAATTACTTGAATAATCAAGTCAATAAACATTGGGTAGTTAGTTAGATAGCATATAGTTAATATACTGGCGAGTTCAATATATTAATAGCCAACCAACGTTAGGACGGTAGCTAGCTAACATACCAGCGGTACATACAAGCAACTGCTGTCATGATATGCTATGCGGTGCATAAGGCTAGCGAAGCTAACAAATTGACAGACAGCATAACGTGTAACTTCATTTATTTGAAAAGTCAATACTTTATTACATTGCTTAACATTTTTTTTTAACATTTGTCATAATTAGTTGAAGCAATGAATTTGTATCTGCTCTCGTTGGACTTTGGCTGCATATTTTCCATATTTTCCATTTATTTCAAATCTGAAAATGTTGTTAAGCCACACTTATTTTCTGAAGAATTTCATTATAGGCCCCAAAAGCACGGATATATTGTCCACTGCTTGTATACTTAGTATTTGGGCAAATGTAGTAGGACATAAGGCAACTTTTGGCATACTAACTATATCCATACTATGACTAATAATCATAGTACATACTCAATTTACATTACAAATAGTATGGTTAGTGGGTTAGCAATGAGTATTCGAACACAACTAGTGTGTTCTGTGTTCTACACAGCACCATGCTGTACAGTGTCATGGTTTCACCTGTCACCAGAGGACGGCAGACACCCTCCTAGAGACATTAACGACACTCAGGTGTGTCCTATTTACTCATTATGATTTCCCTGTTGAAAAAGGTATGTTTTCTGTTGTCCTTTGCTGAAGCTTGAATTGTTTACCTTATGCGGTTGTTTCCTGAGTGAGTTTGAGACTTAGTGTTTGTGGGTTTTTTCTTCTTCTAGTCTACTGTGATCCTGCGGCTACTGTTTATCAGTGAAGTATTATGTTTATCCTTAACCCCTGATTCCTCGTCTGGTCTTTAATCTGCACCTGGGTCTAACCTCACCACGTCACACACAGTGTGGTCTACACTGTGCACATCGTGAAACTATGAGACATGAGATGAATAAGGCACTAGAGGGACATTTACTGTTTGCAACTGATTGTAAACGCTCTCAATTCCAGTGCAGTTAGACATAAACTTTCATGACTCATCTGAAACCCCCTCTTAAATTCTTTCTCAGAACAGGGACCTGGTCCTACTGCTTTTCAGTGACTAGGAAAACAGCTGTTCCGTAACAACAGATCTATTCATAGCTAATATACTGAGTCGCTCTGTCTTAATTTGGAATGTGGAACAGCATGCGTACCGAAGGTACGCTGGGCCTCAGTGTACATCGACAGCACCTCCGTGTAGCGCTAGAGCATTCAGCAAGGCAAGCAACCCATGTAAAAAAAAAAACTTCTCTAGGTCTGCTCTCTTATTTAAATCATCAAATGGAACGTCTGGACATACCGGAAAAAGTAGATCAGCCACATTAGACAATGGCCATGAACAGTGTCTCAACTATCTGTGGGATATGTCACACACACACACTATCTTCAGAGAAGATCACTCAGATGAAAAGCACAAGCCAAACATTTATACCTGACATTTCTTTCTATCCTATTCCCACTCCTCCGTGTGTGATCAAATTACAACTCTGCCGTCAAGTGGGAGATAGATTTTGTTCCTGGATAAGTGTCTAAACAAACTGCAGGTTAAAGATATATAAACCACAGAGTTATCATGGGAAATCATCCCTTCACAACGACACTATGAAAGACAGTTATTATGGCATTGCCAAGTTATACTTGTAGGGATGGAGATAAACAAAGAAAATGTAGTAAATCAGCCATTCCAAGATCCCTCTAATACACATTGTTTCACAGTAATGTTGATTTCTGAAGCGTTGGCCTGTTGCCGTGGATATAAAAGACAGTCTCACTACTCCCCCTGGTGGGTGAATGCTGAAATCCCTGGCAAGGTTTGTGGGCGATAGTAGAGAAGTGCTGTGCTATTCTAGGTTGATTGGCACACACAGTCTGTTTAAAGCCATCTGTGATACATTCAGTTAAAAAAAGGAAGCGGTGCCAGACTGTGAGACAAAACTGATTGTCTGTCTTGTTTCGATGAACACAACGACAATGCGGTCTACACTTCATACCCTTCTCACAGTCTCTCTGTTGGCATGTAAGTCCTGCCTGTCTTAATCTCTGTAAACCAGGAACCTCAGTCAGGTAAAATGAATCCATCCCAAAAAACTTGAAGGAAACGCACTCTTCTGTTTGTCCGAGACTGGCGCACTATTGAGGTCCCACTAACATGTCCGCGATTGTGTTTCTGTTGCCTGCAGTGTGTGATGGCGTCATGGAGACAGTGGTTGGTGTTGCAGGTAGGACGGTATCTCTGACCTGCAGGTATGACACCGCTACCCTGGGTCTGACAGAAGTGTGCTGGGGGAGAGGAGCACAGCCGTCTCTCTTCGGCTGTGAGAACACAGTCATTGCTACTAATGGAGTAGAGGTAACCTACAGGAGGTCCTACAGACACAGGTTACCAGGGAAGCTTCAGAGTGGAGATGTTTCTCTCATTATCTACAACGTCGGAGAGGGAGACTCTGGGTTCTACCACTGCCGTGTGGCGCTATCAGGACTGTTCAACGACCTGACGCACACCGTTCATTTAATTGTTCAACAAGGTGAGAATATACAACTGTTATCATGAATACAAAGGTTAAGGCTGGGAATTGTCAGGGACCTCACAATGATACACTACATGGCCATGGGTATGTGGACAACTGTTCGTCGAACATCTCATTCCTAAATCATGGGCATTAATATGGAGCTGGTCCCCACTTTGCTGCTATAACTCTTCTTGGGAAGGCTTTCCACTAGATGTTGGAACATTGCTGCGGGGACCTGCTTACATTCAGCCATAAGAGCATTAGTGAGGTTGGGCACAGAAGTTGGGCAATTAGGCCTGGCTCAGAGTTGGCGTTCCAATTCATCCCAAAGGTATTCGATGGGGTTGAGGTCAGGGCTCTGTGTAGGTCAGTCAAGTTCTTCCACAATTTGGCAAACCATTTCTGTATGGACCTCTCTTTGTGCACGGGGGCATTGTCATGCTGAAACAAGAAACGGCCTTCCCCAAACTGTTGCCTAAAAGATGGAAGCACCGAATTGTCTAAAATGTAATTGTATACTGTAGCATTCAGATTTCCCTTAACTGGATCTAAGGGGCCTAACAGAAACCATAAAAAACAGTCCCAGACCATTATTCCTCCTCCACCAAACTTTACAGTTGGCACTATGCATTCAGGCAGGTAGCGTTCTCCTGGCATCCATCAAACCCAGATCGTCCGTCGGGCTGCCAGATGGTGAAGCGTGACTTATCACTCCAGAGAACACATTTCCACTGCTCCAAAGTCCAATGGAATCAAGCTTTACACCACTCCAGCCGACGCTTGACATTGCGCATGGTGATCTTAGGCTTGTGTGTGGCTGCTCGGCCATGGAAACCCAATTCATGAAGCTCCCGACTAACAGCTATTGTGCTGATGTTGCTTCCAGTTGGAACTCGGGTGGTGAGTGATGCAAACGAGGACAGACAATTCAGCACTCAGCGGTGCCATTTGGGGAGGTTGTGCGGCCTACCACTTTGCGGCTGAGTCGTTGTTGCTCCTAGACGCTTCCATTCAAAATAACAGCACTCTAGCAGGGTATTAACTTGACAAACTGACTTGTCGGAAAGGTGGCATCCTATGACAGTGCCACGTTGAAAGTCACTGAGCTCTTAATTACGGGCCATTCTATTGCCAATGTTTGTCCATGGAGATTGCATGGTTGTGTGCTCGATTTTATACCCCTGTCAGCAATGAGTGTGGCTGAAGTTTCCGAATCCACTCATTTGAAGGGCCGTCCACATACTTTTAACCATGTAGTGTATTTAGGTGCCAATATGATATGAATTCAGATTCTCACGATTCTATATGTATAATGATTCGTTACTGTGATTTTATTGAGATTTGATGTTCTAAACATATTGCTCAACACAGAGTGCATTTGGAAAGTATTCAGACCTCTTGATTTTTTCCACATTTTGTTACATTACAGCCTTATTCTAAAATGGATTAAATAGTTTTTTCCCCTCATCAATCTACACACAATACCCCATAATGACAAAGCCGACATTTTTTCAAATGTATTAAAGTACTTTGTTGAAGCACCTTTGGCAGCGCTTACAGCCTCGATTCTTCTTGGATATGTCGCTACAAGCGTGGCACACCTGTATTTGGTGAGTTGCTCCCATTTTTCTCTGCAGATCTTCTCAAGCTCTGTCAGGTTGGATGGGGAGCGTCGCTGCAGAACTATTATCAGGTCTCTCCAGAGATGATCGATCGGGTTCAAGTCCGGGCTCGGGCTGGGCCACTCAAGGACATTCAGAGACTTGTACCAAAGCCACTCCTGCTTTGTCCTGGCTGTGTGCTTAGGGTCGTTGTCCTGTTGGAAGTTGAACCTTCGCCTCAGTCTGACGTCCAGAGCACTCTGTAGCAGGTTTTCATCAAGGATCTCTCTGTGCTTTGGTCTGTTAATCTTTCCCTCGATCCTGACTAGTCTCCCAGTTCCTGCCACTGAAAAACATCCCCACAGCATGATGCTGCCACCACGATGCTTCACCGTAGGCATGGTGCAAGGTTTCCTCCAGATGTGCCGCTCAGCATTCAGGCCAAAGAGTTCAATCTTGGTTTCATCAGACCAGAGAATCTTGCAAGTTCTTTGAAGATTATTGGTGGTTCCAAACTTCTTCCATTTAAGAGCTAATTGACCAAGAAGGAGAGTGATGGAGTGCTGCATCAGATGACCTGGCCGCCACAATCACCCAACCTTTTGTTATATTTAAAATAAAAAAAAACATCTTTATTTAACCAGGTAGGCCAGTTGAGAACAAGTTCCCATTTACAACTGCGACCTGGCCAAGATAAAGCAAAACAGTGCGACAAAAACAACAACACATAGTTACACATAAACAAACATACAGTCAATAACACAATAGAAAAATCTATGTACAGTGTGTGCAAATGTAGAACAGTAGTGTGGTAAGACAATAAATAGGCCATAGAGGTGAAATAATTACAATTTAGCATTAAATACTGGGGTGATAGATGTGCAGATGATGATGTGCAAGTAGAGATACTGGGGAGCAAAAGAGCAAGAAGATAAATAACAGTATGGGGATGAGGTAGTTCGGTGTGCTATTTACAGATGGGCTGTGTACAGGTACAGTGATCGGTAAGCTGCTCTGACAGCTGATGCTTAAAGTTAGAGAGGGAGATGTAAGACTCCAGCTTCAGTGATTTTTGCAATTTGTTCCAGTCATTGGCAGTAGAGAACTGGAAGGAAAGGCGGCCAAAGTAAATGTTGGATTTGGGGATGACCAGTGAAATATACCTGCTGGAGCTTGTGCTATTGGTGGGTGTTGCTATGGTGACCAGTGAGCTGAGATAAGGCGGGGCTTTACCTAGCAAAAATGTGTAGATGACCTGGAGCCAGTGGGTTTGGCGACTAATATGTAGTGAGGGCCAGCCAACGAGAGCATACAGGTTGCAGTGGTGGGTAGTATATGGGGCTTTGGTGACAAAATGGATGGCACTGTGATAGACTACACCCAGTTTGCTTAGTAGAGTGTTGGAGGCTATATTGTAAATGACATTGCCGAAATCAAGGATCGGTAGAATAGTCAGTTTTACGATGATATGTTTAACAGCATGAGGGAAGGAGGCTTTGTTGCAAAATAGGAAGCTGATTCTAGATCTAATTTTGGATTAGAGATGCTTAATGTGAGTCTGGAAGGAGAGTTGACAATCTAACCAGACACCTTGGTATTTGTAGTTGTCCACATATTCTAAGTCAGAACCGAGTAGTGATGCTAGTCGGGCGGGCGGGTGCGGGCAACAATCGGTTGAAGAGCATGCATTTAAAAAAAATTAACTTGGTAAATATATATAACCATATCCATACACACATGCATACATATACACATATATACATACACACACCTACATGGACATACATACTTTTTTTTAGAATATACCTTTATTATTCCCCGCAAACCCTACCACCCCTCCCCCAATTGGAGAAACTAATAAACAATAAGACATAGGCTTCTACCTTCAGTTTATACACATTTTACAGACACAATCTATTTTATAACAGTTATATTACCAAAATAAATGATCTAATGACTCTGCCTGCTCACAGCAGAATCTGCAGAGTTGGGAAGATTGTATCCCCCATATATATAACACTCTGTTGGCTGCAAGAATTTTGTATATTAATTTAAATAGAAATATTCGAAGTTTTGAATCCGGCGTTGTTTTGCGTATCAATTCATAAACCATGTGCCATGGAATGGGTACATCGAAAATCTCTTCCCAACTATTTTGCAATTTATATGGCACAGCTGTCAGTTTTTTGGTCCTTAAATGAAATTGGTATATGTTTTTATTTATCATACTTGTCTTTAACCATTTATGTTCTTTAATACAGGGCCGACATTAATACAGGGCTGACAAAATGAAAGAAGCAAGTAGAAGGGGAAAAAGTAAGGAAATTTCCCAGGTGCAATCTGAATAATGTGAAAAAGGCCCTTCTTGAACATAGGATGAGACATTCTTACCAATTTACTAGAGTGATTTTTCCACAAATAGATGGTAGGCAAGATCTTATCTAGTTTTGCTAACTTTATATAAATATTATTGGAGTGAGATAATTTCTTTCTTTTGGGATTCGTAAACCGAGTATGTCCACATCTCCGTCAGGCCATTTAATTGGTAAACGACATGGTAATGTAAAATTATAACTGGCTATACTTATTTCACCACTTACCATAATGAGACACAACTTTCAATTCTATTTATCAAATATATGTTTGTAAATGTACCATTAAAAAGTAACATGATGTTTGAGCGTCTATATAGCGGTACCATGATATTTGCATTGCTACTAAGTAAACCTCCAATTGGTCCCAACTATTCCACCCTCTAAAAGCCCTCCTCATCCCGAGTTGGGTTGTCATCCCAATGCCCGGCAGACCACCCCCGACCACCCGTATCCCATAGCCCTGAAGAGACTGGGATCCATCCTTCGAAAAGAGCACACAGTGCCATTTACAGAACAGCAGTAGATCAACTGCCAAATCTATTTCCAACACCCTTACCTCGATTTGTATTATATATAGCCATCAATATATATATTTATATATATAAGAATCCAGTTTCTTATTTTACATAATTAGCTATTAATATTTGTAGTAATGTAGGCAATTTATGAAAAGGATTTTACCTCACCAGTCTCGCCATTATCAAAATTACATTATTACAAACAATTATTATATTAGCAAACAATTGTTGTTAGTCATCCTCTATTGTCCCTAACATCTTTTACTCCTTCGCAACAGTTGTGGGATACACACATACACCCACACACACACTCATACACACTCAACCCTTTCCCCCACACAACCATAGGCTCACATTCTCAACAGTTGCACCATCCCAGAGCCCAACTCAAGAAAGGTCTTGATTTACAAATGCATTTACAGTTGCAGCCGTATGAGAAGATGATGGAGGTCAAATGTACACCTTTTCCCTGAAACACCCACAACACGGTCCCCCGTATTGACCATATTCCCAAGCATCTCCATGCAGTCAGACTTTTGATATTGTGCCTCTAGGGCCACAATAATATACCCCCTCTCTGAATGTCCGAGTGTGACCCCCTCCCCATGGGTTACTGCAGCTAGTGTTGCCAGCACTGCCACTGCCTGGGTGGGGGCACCCCACCGGAATCCCCACCGGCTAGGTACAAGGTCGTCAAGGTTCTCATTAGCAGCTTTGAGAATGTCCTTGTATAGTATGCTCTCCCTTTAGGGGGCTTTGACTTTGCAGAACCAACCCTGCCAAGCAGGCTCAGAATGTTGAGGGGGCAGTGCTGCTCTAGGTCTCTGACCGCATTCTGGCTGCATACAGACCGCTTACAGCAGGCCCATAAAACAGTTAGGGACTTCTCCTTAGTATCTGGGTCATTCAGGTGGGTGTCCAGTGTATAGGGTTGTGGACCGTAGGATCATAAATACATTTATAAAATATAATTTATTTGAAAAATGTTGTTCCCCATGATAGGACAAAAAATAAATAAATAAGATGTATAATTCATTATAAAAAGGTTATCCAGCATCTGAACAACATTGAAAGCTCTCTCACACCCCTGCTCACAGCAGTACATTGGTTCTGGGATATGCAACCATTTCAGACACTGCTAGGACGTCAGGGTTTGGGGAGTGTACTAAAGCAGTTAATAAAACAAACTTAGGGTGGAGGCTTCTAATGTTAACATGCATGAAACCAAGGCATTTACGGTTACAGAAGTCAACAAATGAGAGCGCCTGGGGATTGGAAGTGGTGCTGGGGGCTGCAGGGCCTGAGTTAACCTCTACATCACCAGAGGAAGAGAGGAGAAGTAGGATAAGGGTATGGCTAAAGGCTATAAGAACTAGTCGTCTAGTGCGTTCAGAACAGAGAGTAAAAGGAGCAGATTTCTGGGCACGGAAGAATAGATTCAAGGCATAACGTACAGTATGGTAGGATGTGAGTACAGTGGAGGTAAACCTAGGCATTGAGTGACGAAGATAGAGGTTTTGACTCTAGAGGCACCAGTTATGCCAGGTGAGGTCTCTGCATGTGTGGGGTTGTAACATAAGGGGTATCTAAGGCATATTGGACAGGGCTAGGGGCTGTACAATGAGATAAGACAATAATCACAAACCAAAACAGCAATAGACAAGGCATATTGACATTAGGGAGAGGCATATGTAGACGAGTGATCATAGGGTCCAAAGAGTTGCACAAGATGAGTCAGGGAGGCAATTCCGTAGTCGCTGCTACACTAGGCGAGCTGGAGACACGGCGATTCAGACAGCTAGCAGGCCGGGGCTAGCAGATGGGCAACGTTGCAACGGAAGAGCCTGTTGAAACCACCTCGGACGGTTATGTCGGCAGACCAGTCGTGATAGATCTGCGGGGCACCGTGTCGGCAGTAAAGGGTCCAGGCCTTTTGTAGCCCAATAATTGGCTGGTGGACCTCTTTGGCTAGACGGGAGATGGGCCTAGCTCCAGGCTAACTGGTGCTTGCTTTGGGACAGAGATGTTAGCCAGGAGTAGCCACTCGGATAGCAGCTAGCTAGCTGTGATTATACAGTGTAAAGGTTCATAGCTTGCGGTAGGAATCAAGAGATGTGGTAGAGAAAAAGCAGTCCGATATGCTCTGGGTTGATATCGCGCTGTGCAGACTGGCAGGAATTGACCTGGTTGAGGCTGGCTGATGTCCGAGTTAACGGTGAGGACCGCTAGCAGTGGCTAACTGACTACTAGCTAGCAGCTAGTTTGCTGGCTTGCTTCTGATCAGGGTTCCAGTTCTAAAGTATAAAGATAGCAGATCTGTACCACATTGGGTGTGGTGGGTTGCAGGAGAGTATATTCAGTTCGTAGAAGGAAAGTGAGATTAAAGTATATACATAAGAAATTAAAATATATACGAAGAAAACTATATAAACACGTTACAGGATGGGACAAGACAAATACACGTCTGACTGCTACGCCATCTTGGTGTAGATACACACGTCTGACTGCTACGCCATCTTGGTGTAGATACACATGTCTGACTGCTATGCCATCTCTGTTCCTCTGGTGATGTAGAAGTTAACCCATGCCCTGCAGCCCCCTTCGACCTCAACCCAATTGAGATGGTTTGGGATGAGTTGGACTGCAGAGTGAAGGATAAGCAGCCAACAAGTGCTCAGCATATGTGGGAACTCTTTCAAGATTGTTGGAAAAGCATTCCAGGTGAAGCTGGTTGAGAGAATGCCAAGAGTGTGCAAGCTGTCATCAAGGCAAAGGGTGGCTACTTTGAAGAATCTCAAATATAAAATATATTTAGATTTGTTTATCACTTTTTTGGTTACTACATTATTCCATATCCATTCTATTTCATAGTTTTGATGTCTTCACTATTATTCCGCAATGTAGAAATTTGTCAAAATAAAGAAAAATCCTTGAATGAGTAGGTGTGTCCAAACTTTTGACTGGTACTGTAACAACAATATACCGATATGTAGCTGTATGGATTTTCCTCCCCATCACAAATAGTGTGGCTTCTGTTTCATTGACGCATAAATCATGAATGATTATTCTGTTGCAATAAGGGCCATCGCAACTACGCAAAATGTACACTTTTTCCAGAAACAACAAGACTATAAAAACCATAGTTATAATTTTGAAACCGTCTGCAATATCACCTTATTTAATGTGTTTTTAAATAGAAATCAATGTTGTTTTCTACTCCTGTAGCACCTGTCGTACCAACTGTCATCCCAACTGTCGTACCAACTGTCATCCCAACAGTACCAGCCCAACTCCTGCCCATCACAGACACATCTGGGTCCTCTGTTATACCAGAAAATAACAGACAATGTATGTTTTGTCTGTCACTGTCTTTAACGTAACCTTGTGTTTCTCCTTATAGTTTGAAGTTCCTTCAATGTGTTAGGCTATATGTTTGTAAACAAAAGAATATCCCATAAAATCTATGCTTTCATTTCTAGCACCTTTTGTCACAACTGCCCCAGCAGTGTTGTGTTTTTAAACAGAAATATATGTTGTTGTTTTTTTTTACTCCTTTAGCACCTCTCATCCCAACTGTCATCCCAACTATTGTCCCAACCGCGACAGAAGAACAACCACTGCCCATCACAGAAACATCTGGGTCCCCTTTCACACCAGAGAAGAGCAGAGAAGGTATCTGATATCAACACCAACTGAATATGTTTGATAAACCTGTATTGCACATAAAGATAGATCAGAAAAAGTAATTGATACTACAGTTAGTCAAGGTTTGAGATGTCTGCATTTTTTTTCTTACTAGGTGAGCAAGGTCCCGATATCCTTTATGACTGCACTACAGGCCCAATAATAGGTCTTGTCAAGGGAATTAAGGTACAGTGCTACTGGTTTTGAAGCAAATTATATCCAAAATGTCCATAAGCTACATACAACCAGAATATTGTACATAAAAACCTAAATGCCTTATGAGCTATAATGTAGCAAAATGCAAATCTTATGCAAATACTTCCACATTTCTGTTTCAACTTTGTCTTCAATCACTGTGCCTGAAGCAAAACTATGACTGTAACCCACAGCAGAAAATGGCATCTCCATCTCTGGATAGCTACATAGGACACACTGTCCGAGTGGGAGCAATCACCTTCATCCCTGGTCTGATCCTAGCAGTTCTTCTTCGTGAGTGATGGAGCAGTCACAGCAATTACATTTCTTTCATCAACGATGACATGAATATAATACTTTTCTTGTTCTATCAGTGCATTAGCTTAATCAATGTGTTGCAACGGTCTGTTCTTGATCCTATTGTACCAATTCTTTGTTCAGGGGCTAATCATGTTCGAGAAGAATTGAGCTGCTTAAAACAGTTTGCCTCTCAAAGTGGATGTGAAAGTGGTGACTCCCGTTATTTCTGCATAGTGTGCATTAAACGTCTGTCTGGCCCCTCCCCCCTGCATCTAGGTCTGAGACGGTCCAGAAATAGCCGAGTCAGAGGAGAACGTGCCAGTTCCCCCAGTGTCAGCAGCAGGAACCCTAGAGCGGAAATACCCCTCAGTCACCATGATACAGATTCCTGGATCTATGATGCTCCTACAGATGTGTAGACTCATCAAAATACATTATCACGTGTACTATTTCACTCAATAATTCATTGAGTATTGAGAGAACTAAAACAATTTAGCGTATGCTACACGTTGTGACATTGCCAATGTAGGACCACTCATAAGAGGTTACTAACACTGAGTTGCACCCCCCACCTACTATTATACCCTGTTTAAAGGCACTTACATTTTTTGTCTTGCCCATTCACCCTCTGAATGACACACATACATAATCCATGTTTCAAGGCTTAAAAATTATCTTTCAACCTGTCTCCTCCCCTGCATATACACTGATTGAAGTGGACAAGTGACATCAATTAGGGATTACTGCTTTCAGCTCGATTCACCTGGTCAGTCTATGTTATGGAAAGAGCAGGAATTGATTATGTTTTGTATACTCTAGCTATGTTATCTAGCCATGTTTTTCTCGTGATGAGGTGTAAATTCAAAGATAAATAAATACCACTCAAGAGAAAGTTTGTTCCCTGGAGTCTTGATTCTGCACTACATAACATTAAATGCAACCTTCAACAAAATTGACATGAACAAATGGTTTTGGTTTTAATATATTTTCAATTAAGAACTTTATGAACTTTCCAAAAACCTGTGCAGTTCTGTGTGTTATATTATTTGGATGATGTGTGGCCTTCAAAAAAAAAAAAAACACATTGACCATCTCTGCCTTTCTGAGTGCAACGGAAACATCTGAAAGCAGATGTCAAGTAGATGAAGTCATGTGCTCAGGAGGTTCGACTTTATTAAAGAGAGAGAGTTCAGATGACTGTGTATATATGACTATGACTGTTCAGATGACTGTGTATATATGCAGTTGGTGTTTGAATGGCGAAGGGTGAAGTGATATGACCCTATCATGGAGACTCCCTGTGTTTTAGGCTGGTTTCTCCTCTGTCTACTTTCAGGTAAGTGATGCACAATGGTCCCATCTCTTTTAGGCTGGTTATTTACTTGATAATAAGTTAAATCATAATTTACAATTGAAAGTATCTCTGTCCTCCTCTCCCTCCCTCTTTTCCAGTCAGTGAATGCATTGACCCAAAAGTCATTGGTATTGAGGGCCAGAGGGCCATGTAAATATAACATATGCTGGGGGAGAGGAGCCATACCGAACTCTGGTTGTAACAAGGAAATCATCTCATTTATTCGGGGTGCTGAAGACAGGGGATGTCTCTCTCACAATCCTCAATGTCACTGAAAAAGATTCTGGACAATACGGCTGTCGTGTGCATGTTTACGGATTGTGGAATGATGAGAAATATCATGTCAACTTGAACATTGAGAAAGGTAAGCAATGCACAACATGCTATGATATACAGTAACTTGATGCCGTACAGGTGATCTTTGTCAGCCTAATGAGTGATATCATGATTTCTTAGCATCTATACCTTTCAAGCTGAGCAGTTAGTATTGTATTGCTTTCTGATTTCAGCACCTGTCCCGACAACATCTCAGGCACCGGCTAATGTGACCATAACTCAACAGACCATGGACAACCACACACACTGTATGGAACACAGCGCACAGAATAACATCAGTCCATCAAAATCATACTTTTATATCGTTTATATTGCAGCATTATTCTTACAACTGAAAATAAAACCTGTCAATTCCTCACTGTGTAGGTCATGTGACCACAAATTCCACAGAGTATTCAGACACATCCACGCCACTTTACAGCGAATCAATTTTGGTATGCATAGTTCCACACTGCAAATTCTGGCAAATAAGAAATCCCACTGTGTGATCTGGTACTGTACCGAGATGTCGTTTTAACTGAATCCGTGATGTTAACAGGAGCAGATGACAGGTCAGCCTGTGATCCTGGTGTCCATTCTACTGGTTCTGACAGGGGTGGTGATTGTGTCTGTACTTGTCGTCTTGAGTAAGTACACACATCTCTACATTTGCCTGCATAATAAGTACTAATTCTCATGAATATATCTCTAATGGTGTTGACAGTGTTACAAGAAGCAATAGTTTGCTATTTAAGTTTTTCGGAATACTTTAACACAGTCTTTGTTAACGTAATTACAGGAAAGCGATGGAAAACAATTGCTACGGTAGTCCAAATGTAAGTATGCTAATCATGACTGTATTTCTTCCAACTGACAAGAGTAGATGAAATACCACAATATGCCAATAGAATAACTGAGTCAAAGTGCAATGTCCCTCCATGAGACATGTCTGCCTAATTAGCAAAAACATTATGGCAACTGACCTGAGGTAATACTGAAACTTTGACTAATGAGACCCAAGAACACAACACTCATGTCAAGGATTTCCTCCTCTTCTTCCGAAGAGGAGAGGCAAAAAGGATCAGAGGACCAATATGCGGCATGGTAAGTGTCCATGGTTCTTTTAATACGTAAACGTACACATGAACAACTGATTACAAAAAACAAGAAACGTGTGAAACCCTAAACAGCCCTATCTGGTGCAAAACACAGAGACAGGAACAATCACCCACAAACACACAGTGACACCCAGGCTACCTAAGTATGATTCTCAATCAGAGACAACTAATGACACCTGCCTCTGATTGAGAACCATACTAGGCCGAAACATAGAAATAGCCTAATTATAGAAAAACAAACATAGACTGCCCACCCAACTCACGCCCTGACCATACTAAATAAATACAAAACAAAGGAAATAAAGGTCAGAACGTGACAACTCTGAGGAAGTGAAACAACCGGGCTTCTTCTGAACACTCATGTGAACATCTTGTGAGCAATTGCCACTCTTGTCTGTGTCGTTAAGAAATATGACTTGAAAGGACCTAACTGGCCAGTAGGTCATTGCTTTTAGAATCTAATACACAATTACAAATACAGTATTCTCCAGGCTGTGTCACGACCGGCCGTGATTGGGAGTCCCATAGTGCGGCGCACAATTGGCCCAGCATCGTCCGGGTTAGGCTTTGGCCGGGGTAGGCCGTCATTGTAAATAAGAATGTGTTCTTAAGTTCTTAACTGACTTGTCTAGTTAAATAAAGGTTAAATATTTTTGGGGAAATGCTCCATAGTCACAATGCAGAGCAAAATAAGTATTTTAAATCAATACAAACTTTATTTGCTATGTCAGCTTGTACACTAAAACTCAAACTTTTCTCAGCATTAATTCATCTGGATTGGTGAAATCACTAGAGTGGAACTAAGCAATATAATGCAGTCAATAAAAGCATGCATGTCTCCCTTGGCTGTGTATTTACTGTTCTTTCCTTTATCAGACCAGAGCACTCTGGCAGCTCAGTCCTGTACAGCAACTCAGAGTCCAGCTTGGCTGTGCATACTCGAGAGATGGCGGTGGAGAACGTCTATCAAATAGATGACAACGAGAGAGACGACTATGAGGAGTGCCCCCGACAAAGCATGGACACATCACCACAGTCATCCTGTTAACACGCGGTAGCTCTGTGTTTACAGGGCTGAGTCTGAACTTATAGGCTAATGATTCAACCAGACAAGACAAGCTACTATAAAATCAGATGCTTTTTGGTGATAAATTAGTCAAACTTTACTTGATTTGTATTTTTGAAATGTTTGTTTGAAAGGAAAGGCTCGGTAGTATGGCTATCGATGTGTATTCAGCACTAACAATTACGATGACTGTATTTTTTTGTATGTAATAAAAGGTACAAAGAATGGCTCAAAAGCAATTCCTTTTCTCTGAAGGAGCCTTTTCTGCCCCCTCCATCTCCTCTAACCATGACATTTAGCTTCACCCATCTGCAACAGGACCCAGGCATAGAAAGGCAGCGAATTAAAAGGTCAAACATAACCACAGCTTTCTTCACACATTGTCTCCACCCAACTTTGCACTGTACTGTCTTATTCAAACCCAACCTGTTGCATGATAATGAATAAAAACTCTAACTTGAAACTCAAACATGTCTTATTATTGATAGGTTAGCACTGTTGTTCCACTTATACATTGTAATAAACTACTAAAAGCCCTAACAAAATCAATTTAAGGATTTTGGGCACTGGCCAGCCAAGCTATTACTAGCTTCAGGCTAGGGGATAGCTTTTAAAAAGTCCATCCCTGTGTGCAGATATGTACACTGTGAACCGTGAGAGATGAGCCTCCTAACTCATCAATGCAGTTTTTTTTTATGCTGGAAAATGCAGATGGAAATCCCATCAACAATGGGAGGAGTTTGACAGAAGGGTCAAAGTGACTCTGGCTGTCCAACCTGGAGATGTCACAGGCAGTGGCACCGAGAACACAGTTGCCCATTCAGATGCCCTGTCTCTGAGCCGTCCTGCCCGCGCCCAGCACAACGCAGTGTCGTGTGCACCCTCCACTCCTACATACTGGATATACAGAATGGCTGCTGGTTCTGGACCATCTTTCCTGCGTTGGATCCTTGTCCTCCTAACAGTCTCAGGCAAGGACATTTAATCTAAAACACTACAAATAATTGGAGGTTAGGCTATTGAGGGATTGGGTACGTTGATGTAGTTTAAATTGAATGTCCCCATAAATGGAATCAAACACCACAGAAAGGACAGCTCACTCTTTGTGCCTTTGTTCACCTCTAAATAGTGACAAGCTCTCCAATGGCTTTGTTCTAGACATGTAGGTTGGAAGTGATGGTGTTTGCTGTCTGTAGCTACATTGACTAGGCCTAACTATTCAACGAGACATGGACATTTTTGCACAATTAGGCTGTGTGTTAAGATGTTACTCTGAGTTCTTTAGCATTGCTGTGTATTAGCTTGTATTCCCACCAACATAGGCCTAACCCACAGTGCCTTTCGGGAAAGTACTCAGACCCCTTGACCTTTCCCCACGTTTTGTTTAATCCATTTTAGAATGAGGCTGTTACGTAACAAAATGTGGGAAAAGTCAAGGGGTCTGAATACTTTCCCGAATGCACTTTATATACTATTTAGAAGACTACCCTACTTTTACTTTAATTATAGCAACCGAGTTGAGGGGCCTACCTAGCAAGCTACAAAATATAGCCTTTTGACCATAACGTCAGGCGACTATTGAGAAAGTTTCGTAGTCGACCTCGGGATGTTGACAACGTGTGTATGGAACTCCGGAACAAGGAAATAGCCTTGTCAGACCTGTGTTTCTTTCCCCCACTCAACAGCCAGGTGTTCGGTGTCGGCGTTCAAGGTGATGGAAGGTGATACTGCGACATTGTCCTGTCAATATTCAGTGGGCCGTTTGGGTTTGAGCGGTGTGTGTTGGGGCCGAGAATGTGGCACGTTCTGGTGCAATAACATTATCGTGCAGACAGACGAACATGGGGTCATCTCCAAGGTTTCGGACAGATACAGAATGACAGGTGATGTCCTCGCGGGAGAAATGGACCTTGGAATTCTCGACGTCAAGCAGACGGACAGCGGGCCGTACTGTTGCAGAGTGGACATAGACGGCATTTTCAACGACAAAAAAGTAATCCAAAACTTGAGGGTCATGAAAGGTAATTTGTGGCAAAATATTATTTTATGTCCCTATTTAAAATTCTTGGGCAAAAATGGGGATCGATGGACTTTCTAGTTTTCATTTGCTTTGTACAGCAGACTTACATTGTGAACTCAGAACTTTAGACCTAAAATGCAATTGAATTTCCTAATACGTCTGTTATAAATTTGTTTATTTTTTATTTTTTAGCTGCTCCAGTAACCATTATGTCAACAACCACAGAAGCTAACCCTGCCACAGGTGAGTATATTGTAAAAAATAATAATAATAATAAATAAATAAAATGTGATCCAGGTGTGTGTGTGTGTGTGTGTGTGATGCATATTCCTTATCAGAGATGATATTAAAATGGGTATTATTTCTGCGTTGATAATGAAGGTGGTAATGATGATGACTCATGTGTGGTTAGTTGAAGTTGAGAAATCCTTACGAGATGGGGAAGAGGAAAGAGAAAGAGTCATTTAAAGACAGGGAGGACGGGAAAATGGCGGAGGCAGATGTTCTGTTTGAATCAGATGGCGTGGAGAGGAGAGTGAGAAGACCTGGATCACAGTGGAGAATGCAAAAGGAAATAAGAGAATTAAAGTGGTAGTGGAATCTAGTAAATCAAAACCAGGTTTGGAGTCTTTTTTTGGTTGGAATAAGGGTTTTGGATCCCATGTTGTTCCCTGAGAGATCCGGGTTGAAGTTAAAATCGTGGATGTGTTGGATGAGGTGGCGTCAATAAGAATAACAAGAAGTGGGCGTTTCTATGGAACAGAAGGAGCGTGCTTCGCAACTCCAGAAGATGTCCGATTGGAATGTGTCGTGTGTGGAACCTCGAAGCAGGGCGCCTATCAAGGGTGTTATCTCTGGGGTGGGGCTAGAAGTAAACGCAAAGGATACACGTGACGAATTGGATCAACTGGTTGGTGCACACCCGCTGACCTACATGTTGGATGGAGTGAGGAAGACCACTCCATCCATTCTATTGTTTTTTTTGATGAAGAGTCTCTTCCTTCTCACATGTATTTGGGTCATACGAGATTACCTGTGAGAGCCTTCGTACCCAAACACATGCATGTGTGATGAATGTAAATGACTCGGCCATGTGTCAAGTGTATATGCAGATGGGAGCAGTATTTTAATGCCAGCTGAGCCTAAACGCTGCAATTGTGGCGGGGAACATGCACGCGAATTCCTGAAGTAACCTGTTAGGCTGAAGGAGACAGAGGTGGCAATAATAAGGGCTGTCCAGCAAGTCTCCTATCCAGAGGCGGTGAGAAGAGTGGAAGAAAGGAGGGATGTTGAAGAAGTAATGGTAGCAGGAGGAGAGACACCTTGATACTATTCCTTCTCAACAGAGGGATCCCGATGTGTTGCATGTTAGGAAGGTGGACTTTATAGCGTTTTATTACTGTGGTTGCCAACTGCACAGCACAAACGGAGAGGAAAGTGGAAACACGGAGGAAGCAGGTGTAGTCTGCGATAACATTCCAAAGAAGAAGAAGGAGCGATGGGAAAGAGAACTGCCGACTTAAACATTTACCCCTCATTCACACATCAGTGGTACAACGTCAATTATTAAACTACTTTGCCTCCCACAGTTCCAGGATGTGGTTATTCATCAAAGGGAGTCAAATGTGCTAACCATTGTGCCTTACAAACATTCACTTTCAAAGTGACTACGAGGAGACCCCTTCTCAGAGAGAGTAGTCTCAGACCACAATTCTAACTCCTTTTCTAGGGCTGATTGATCACTGAAAGAGCCTCATCTCAAACATAACCTTGATGAAACAGGGTGTGCTGTTTGGCTGTGCAGTGTGATCTTGAATCCCATTGTGTTGCTCAGTGCAAGTGCAGCAGACCTCATAGGAAACCACAAACTAGCGTTGAAATGACAGCTCTCATTTCAAGAGCATATCATGCAGCAGTGGTTGATGATGTCTCAGGGGTGATAAAATGTCATGATTTCCTGAGAAGTGATGGGGAAGAGATGACTTGCTTGTGCCATCATCATCATCTCCATTGTGTCGTGTCTCCCTTTGTAGACCACTGGAAAGCTGTTGAGTCGTCACACATAGCCATTCCAAGACAGAACACCAGTGTTTTGCATTCTGTAACACTGGTGAGTAAACTGTATACCGTAACACCACCGACATATAATCACCCTTTACTCAGCATTCTGGAAGACTATGAGAGACAAAATAAGCCCCCATGTGTTTAACCCGCTCGCTTCTCTCTCTGTGCTCTGGAACCAGGTGGATGACCCTTTCCCCAGCCTCTCTCTCCAGATCAACATCCCGGTACTCTCTCTCTCCCTCAGTCTACTCCTACTCATAGTGGGGGCATTGGTCATACTGGGGTTCAAACGTATGTACCACAAACTCACATCCTCTGTAGAAAAGCCCAGTGTGCCAATGATCACTTATTCAGACATCTTGCTGTGATGTGAAATGTTTGCCCATGTAAAAGTGCATTGCCGCTAACTCAGTAAGAGTAAGCGTTTCATTGAACCGTGCACAGTACGCTGTATGTATCCTCCTGTGCATATGACTAATAAACGTGGATTTGACTTTATGTTGATTTGAACTATTTATTTTCTTCTCGCGAGGGATGCACAGAAGAGCTCTAAAAGCAGGCTGGTAAGCAAACACGTGATAAGCGTAACAGACATGCAAACATATTGAACACAAAACAGAAGCAATAATTGTCTTGGTAAATGTTTATGTTTTGTGTGCAATATGTTTTACATGTCTGGTATACTTATGTGTACAGGAATGTACTGCACTAGGTTACAGTTAAACCTGTCTATGATCAGCGTGTGATGATGCTGTGCTGCTTCCCTAGTTTGTCAGCCAAGGAGCCGCCCCACATCATCTATGAGATTCGCATGAGGAGACCTGTGGAGGAGAACATCTGTACTCTGGACAAGGGAGGAGGGACCTATTCCCGATATGGTACACTACTTTTGACCAGGACTCTGGTCAAATGTAGTGCCACATACAGTATGTAGGAAACAGGGTGCCTTTTGGGACGCACCCACTGTGACACACAGACATCAGACTGGCTGTCCTCACATCTTCATGTTAACTGACGTCCATTGGACTGATCACGGTCGCCTGAAACCTGCCTCACAATGAACACCTATCTCAAAGGCTCTATTTTCACCTACTGAGGGAACTGTTGTACAGAGAGACACCTTGAAGGATGATTCAAACTAATGAAAAAGAGTTTGGGTTCCCCCCCCCAAGTAAAATGTATTTATTCACTTTTTTCTACATTGTTATTGTACTGTGTGATTTTTTTCTTCTTGATACACAGTGTTGGATTGTTTTTTACAAACTGTCTGAATTTAGTCTCTTTCTAATAAAACATCAAGTAAACCCAACCAGTAATTTTGTTGATAATTAACATGGTGTTCAACGTTTGGAATTTCTAGAGGCTATACCCCCAAGAAAACAAAGAGACTATTTTTTTCCTCTAGTGGATTCTCTTTGACAGCAAAGGCACAGGCAGAATGGATATAGGGGGAAGGGAATGGTGCTGCATGCAAAATTCTCCTGCCAAATTCTTTTTCATAGCCACGTATTTTAAGTTGAATCAATGGTCTCCTTTTAGGAGTTTTATACATTTAGGTCAGTTAGGATCACCAGTTTATTTTAAGAATGTGAAATGTCAGAACATTTCCAAATGCCTGAAGGTACCACATCTGTACAAACAATAGTACGCAAGTATAAACACCATGGGATCACGCAGCCGTCATACCTCTCAGGAAGGAGACGCGTTCTGTCTCCTAGAGATGAATGTACTTTGGTGCGAAAAGTGCAAATCAATCCTAGAACAACAGCAAAGGACCTTGTGAGATGCTGGAGGAAACAGGTACAAAAGTATCTATATCCACAGTAAAACGAGTCCTATATCGACATAACCTGAAAGACCACTCGGCAAGGAAGAAGCCACGGCTCCAAAACCACCATAAAAAAAGCCAGACTACGGTTTGCAACTGCACAAAGATCTTTTTGGAGAAATAACCTCTGGTCTGATGAAACAAAAAAAGAACTGTTTGGCCATCGTTATGACCATCGTTATGTTAGGAGGAAGAAGGGGGAGGCTTGCAAGCTGAAGGACACTATCTCAACCGTGAATTATGGGGGTGGCAGCATCATGTTGTGGGGGTGCTTTGCTGCAGGAGGGACTGGTGCACTTCACAAAATAGATGGCTTCATGAGAAGGAAAATTATGCGGTTATATTGAAGCAACATCTCAAGACGTCAGTCAGGAAGTTAAAGCTTGGTCGCAAATGGGTCTTCCAAATGGACAATGACCTCAAGATACTTCCAAAGTTGTGGCAAAATGGCTTAAGGACAACAAAGTCAAGGTATTGGAGTGGCCAAAGCCCTGACCTCAATCCCATAGAAAATGTGTGGGCAGAACTTAAAAAGCATGTGCGAGCAAGGAGGCCTGCAAACCTGGCTCAGTTACACCAGCTCTGTCAGGAGGAATGGTCCAAAATTCACCCAACTTATTGTGGGAAGCTTGTGGATGGCTACCCGAAACGTTTGACCCAAATTAAACAATTTAAAGTCTATGCTACCAAATACTACTAATTAAGTGTATGTAAACTTCTGACCCACTGGGAATGTGATGAAATAAATCAAAGCTGAAACAAATAATTCTCTCTACTATTGAATATGACATTTCACATTCTTAAAATAAATTGGTGATCCTAACTGGCCTAAGACAGTGCATTTTTACAAGGATCAAATGTCAGGAATTGTGAAAAACTGAGTTTAAATGTATTTGGCTAAGGTGTATGTACACTTTCGACTTCAACTGTATGTAGATATATATTTTATCCCAGCCACGTCTCCGCAGGAGGCCTTTTTCCTTTTGGTAGGCCGTCATTGAAAATAATAATTTGTTCTTAACTGACTTGCCTTGTTAAATAAATTAAATTTAAAAAAAATTAAAATGCAATTACATTTTTTTGCCACATGATGACAGCACTATACAGTGAATGTTTGCTGGGCAAGTATTGACTGCAAGTTCGTCTTCCTGGGAAATGTGTGTTAAAACAGATGGAACGTTAGGCAACTACACCGTAGGCTACATAGTGTACTGATGATTTCTCAGTCAGGAAAGCCTAAGATATTTTATGTTGCACAGCAACAGGTAATACTGCCTTTTTTTTTTTAAATAGTTGTGAAAGTGCACCAATATAAAGTACTTATTATTATTATTATTATAAGTTATTTTTAGGGTCAAATTCAATGAGCTTTTGAAGTGTAACCCTGAGGGTCTGTTGCTCAGCTGTACAGAATGTGCTTTCACATGTTCATATGCTTAATTCTGCCTGTAACATCAACTTCTATTAGACTTTAATTTCACAGTTCATTTACAGAATGAAGATACTTAACCAAACAATTTTTTTTTACAATTAATTGCTGACTCTATAAGGTTACTACCACCCAGTTCATTGTGTTTGTGACAGACAGACAACGCAATACAATGCCTGTCTGGATGTGTCAGATCAGAGTACCCTCAAGAGCCTCAAGCTGACAACCAGGACACCTCAGCGGCAAACTGGATGGAAAAAACAAATGATCTCAATCTAAACATTGCTTCTCAGATTCCTCAGCAGAAACAGAAACACAGTCATGTGGCAGAAGGAGATCAGGCAGACAAGCCCCCTGTGCACCAGGCCCCCAGTGGGGAGCAGCAACAGCAGCCACTGAGAGATGGGGAATAATCAACACTCAACCATGGAGCCACATGGACGGAAGTGAGGAACGGGGACAGGATGTGCCACACGTCAAGGCTGTGCACCATTGGAGGGAGAGAGAGCTTGGTCCCAGGACTAGTCAGACAGACAGATAGAAAAACCGACAGAAAGACACACACACACACACACACACACACACACACACACACACACACACACACACACACACACAACCTGCCCAGCAAGGTACAGAGGAGAAGCCAGATGTGGGGACTTGGTAGCCCAGATGGGAGAGGCCTGGAGTCACTGGAGGCCAGGGGATAGACTCAAATACAAATAAAAACGGGGAGGGGACTATTAAAGAGACCATAACAAAACGTTAT
Organism: Oncorhynchus kisutch; assembly: GCF_002021735.2. Classification (NCBI taxonomy): domain Eukaryota; kingdom Metazoa; phylum Chordata; class Actinopteri; order Salmoniformes; family Salmonidae; genus Oncorhynchus; species Oncorhynchus kisutch. The sequence continues at coordinate 55,772,715 of NC_034179.2, read as the reverse complement.
TGACTCTCAAGTAACCGAAATGTCAGACCTGACATATTGAATATTGTACACAAGGAAGCAATTCAATTCTCAGTCACTTGAAACAAGTCATGAACAACATGTGTACTGAACCAGGCTGACAAAGGCTGACAAAGGCTGAGGCTGACAAAACAGCAGCAGGGGATTCACTTTGTCTTCACATGGATCTGAAGGATTTCACTTCCTTCTCGAAAACAAAGTGATAAGGAATTCTACATTATTTCAGTATGATCAATCCAGTATAATCAAACCCCCCGCTTCAATACATCACAACAAGCTGGTACTAAGATCAATTCACCCACTGTCAAAGCAAAACAGCACCATAAAGCAGAACTGCAGTGCTCTTGTCCTCTGAAGTGGAGGCTTTGAATTGAGGTGGATTCAGTGGGCAGTTTGTTGACTCATCGTGAACAAACACATCAGGAACATACACACCACGAAGGTCATCATGAAGTAACATTGTGAAAATGGAAAGACCTTGTTTGCTGCTTTGACCATCAGTACACTTCAGCGTGAATAGGCGTTCTCACTCACTGCACTTTCATCTGGTTTGAGCATTCCACAACAGGAACACCGTGTTGGACAACACATAATAACTAACCAGTCGAGTTTTTGAGTCAATAGGCAGACAGAAATGCTACCATTGCGACCCTCTGAGGACATACTTAAAGAGTAAGACTAGATCATTATCTCTCCAACAAAAAAGAAGTGCAGACGTCTCCTGTGCTCTTTAACTTTAGTCATAATTATGTAGCTCTTCTGTAGGGAAAAAATGCAAGTAATGACAGCGTAGGTGTAAGGTCACTGACTTTACACATGGTTCCTCTGCTATGAGGTATGTGTTTGAGGGTGAGTTGCTCTCTCCAGACACATTAGGATAGAATATCCTCTGAGTGCAGCTCCCTGAGGTAACCTTACACCTGCGGAGTGGAGCTATTCGCCACCGCCACACCATCGGCCTGTGGTCTGTTCCACCACAACATTGAGCTTTGTGATGTGTAGGTCACTGCTATCCTCTTTAGCATGGGAAAAGAGAAAAACAGAAAGGTATTCCCCGCCTTTCTCTTTCAAAAGCATACACTTTTTGATATAAGTTTTAATGCAGAATTACAGTATATTTCATACTGTTATACATATCGAGCAGATAGGTCAAATAAATGTGATAAATGAAATGAAACGGACCATTACAGCATTATGGTCAGAATAATGCTTTTATATCTAATTAATCAAATGAGTCACTTCTTCCTCTGTTCCAATCTCTCTAAAACGTTCGTTCCACTAATCACCTCATTCTGGGAATCGTTGAGGCGCTATTTGTGGAATAGCTATTCGCCATGTTTAAGCCCAGAAAATGCATTACAGCCACTACTTGTGGCTGGATAATGTGAAGTTTCCCCTTTGACAACAGTTGATCAGTGAGATCAAGTAGCTAAAGTCGTGCCTACAAGAACAATAATATGATGTACAATGTAGTTGTTATTGTGATTAGAAAAGCTAAAGTACATACTTTGGGACGAGAAAACATTGACAACAATTTCTATCAGGCACTTGATCTTGGTATTGCCTCTCTCTCCCTGCATGTGTCAGGGCTCAAGCCCAATTCTCTGAGTTCCCATGGAAACAGATGAGGACTTTTATTGGTGGTGTTTGTCAAATATTTGATAACTAGCTCTGACAATCTCATAATGACCTGAAATGTAGGTTTGTCGCAAGTCCTACTGCTCCTGCTGATGTGGTAGTATCTAATTATTCCCTAAAAACTCTCATGAGGAATTAATACAAACTTGTTACAATGGCAACTATGCTAAGAAATCCACACAAAATGTATTGAATAGAGCCAGTAGCACAATTCTAAAGACAATTCCTCTTTTCCCACTACCCCTTTAAAGAGCGAGGCCAAGGTGTATTGATAACAGAGCACTGTGATAACAGAGCACTACACCAAGGTGCAGCGTGGTGAGCGTACATTTTCTCTTTTATTCAAAATGACGCCAACAACACAAACCAAACCGTGACGCTTCAGGCTATGTGCCATCAAACAGAGCTAACTTCCCACAAACACAGGTGGGAAAAAGGGTACCTAATTATGGTTCCCAATCAGAGACAACGATAGACAGCTGTCCCTGATTGAGAACCATACCTGGCCAAAACATAGAAATAGAAAATCATAGAAACATACAACATAGAATGCCCACCCCAACTCACGCCCTGACCAAACCAAAATAGAGACATAAAAAGGATCTCTAATGTCAGGGCGTGACATACTGATAGGGGGAAAGTGTGCTAATGGTTTTAAAAGGAGTGACTCTAGTTCTGGATCAGTGCGCTTTGAGAGAGACGTTGTCTGGCATAAATCGATGACCTGCTATAAGAGGAGAACAGTGTAATCTCATGAGCTGCAATAAGAGGAGAATAGCGTGATCTCATTAACGGATTACCACCAAAGATGAATGAGCACCGTCTTCCTAGATCTGGCCATTTCCATATAAAAGGACCCATGAGCATACATGTGAAGTTCAGAGGAGCATTTAAAATTGGGTGTCAAATTAAAGAGACTGCCCACTGGGCACAGGTATCAATGATTTACATTTGATTGAGTTGTCAACTAATGTGACTTCAAGGTGAAATCAACAAAGAAATTCACCATGCCATTAGATGTAGGTTCAAAGTTGGGTGATAATACCACAAAATTTCATTTAAAAAAATCCACTCAGTTTCATTATATATATATTTTTTTCAATGACTTGGAAACAATGTTGATTCAACCAGTTTTTGCCCAGTGGGTAAGAGTCTATGTTTTGGGGAAATTAAGACATAGATACTAGTGGTGTGCAGGTCAGCTGTTTGTTCACCCGCACCCACCCGTAACTGTAACCTGTTCACAACAGCCTGACTATAAGTGCATTCGGAAAGAGTTCAGACCCCTTGACTTCAACATTTTGTTACGTTACAGCCTCATTCTAAAATTGATTAAATAAATACAAATCTTCATCAATCTACACACAATACCCAATAATGACAAAGTCAAAACATTATTATTATTTTTTGCTATTTTATTTTTAAAAATCGAACAGAAATGTCATATTTACATAAGTATTCAGACCCTTTGCTATGAAATTGAGCTCAGGTGCATCCTGTTTCCGTTGATCAGGGTAGCCTAGTGGTTAGAGTGTTGGACTAGTAACCGGAAGGTTGCAAGTTCAAACCCCTGAGCTGACAAGGTACAAATCTGTCGTTCTGCCCCTGAACAGGCAGTTAACCCACTGTTCCTAGGCCGTCATTGAAAATAAGAATTTGTTCTTAACTGACTTGCCTAGTTAAATAAAGGTAAAATAAAATAAAATCATCCTTGAAATGTTTCTTCAACTTGATTGGAGTCCACCTGTGGTAAATTCAATTGATTGGACCTGATTTGGAAAGGTACACACCTGTCTATATAAGGTCCCACAGTTGACAGTGCATGTCAGAGCAAAAAATCAAGCCGTGAGGTTGAAGGAATTGTCCATGGAGCTGTGAGACAGGATTATGTCGAGGCACAGATCTGGGGAAGGCTACCAAAAAATGTCTGCAGCATTTATGGTCCCCAAGAACACAGTGGCCTCCATCATACCTAAATGGAAGATGTTTGGAATAACCAAGACTCTTCCTAGAGCTGGTTGCCCGGCCAAACTGAGCATTTTCAGCTGCAGGGGACTGCGAGACCAGTCAGAATCGAGGGAAAGATGAACGGAGCAAAGTACAGAGAGATAATTGATGAAAACCTGCTCCAGAGCACTCAGGACCTCAGACTGGGGCGAAGGTTCAGCTTCCAACAGGACAACGACCATAAGCACACAGCCAAGACAAAGCAGGAGTGGCATAGAGACAAGTCTCTGAATGTCATTGAGTTTCCCACCCAGAGCCCAGACTTTAACCCGATTCAACATCTCTAGAGAGACCTGAAAATAGTTGTGCAGTGAAGCTCCTCATCCAACCTGACAGAGGTTGAGAGGGTCTGCAGAGAAGAATGGGAGAAACTCCCCAAATACAGGTGTGCCTATCATGTAGCGTCATACCCAAGAAGACTCAAGGCCGTAATCGCTGTCAAATGTGCTTCAACAAAGTACTGAGTAAAGGGTCTGAATACTTATGTAAATGTGATATTTCCGTTTTTTTATTTTAATAAATGTGCAACAATGTCTACAAACCTGTTTTTGCTTTGTCATTATGGTGTATTGTTTGTAGAGAAAAAGGATGTAAGGTAACAAATTGTGGAAAAAGTCAAGGGGTCTGAATACATTCCGAATGCACTGTATGTGAAAAAGTGACAATCTTGAGGCCTGCACCCAACCCTAAACTGGTAATATAGAAAAGGCACTATAGGCTACAGTCAGAGACAGCAGACATGTTTTGGGGCATGGAGTGCAGTATATATTTTTGCCTGATTTAGATATGTTTCTGCTTATAATTTTCTGACATTTTGGTAGGCTAAATGTTAGTCAACTTGTTTATAATTAGATCCATACAGCTTCTCTTTTATCATTATACACTGTAATTCGTAACATATCATACGTGTTCTTAATGTTTTGTACACTCAATTTATGTTATATGTTAAGAATTTTTCAAAGCATACAATATGTTCCAAATGTGCAAAACTTATCATATTTGACTAATTCTAGCTCGGTGGCTAGCTGACTAATGTTAGCTAAGTTCGGGGTTAGGGTTAAGATTAGGGGTTAGGGTTAAGCTAAGTAGTTGAAAGTTGCTAATTAACTAAAGTGTTATAGTTGTCCATGATGATATTCTAACTCGCAACTTTTGAGTTGCTTGACGTTTACGTTATACGTCCAACCATCCACCCCAACCAACCACCCTACTTTAGTTTCTGCCTTAAGTAACCATCTGTCTCATGTAACCATACCAAAAAGTAACATATCATACTAATTTGTATGTCAGATTGACATTTACTATGTTACCTCTAGTCTTTGAGACCGGGCTGGTGAGCTTGGCACCTACTACCATGCCCCGTTCAAAGGCACTTAAATCTTTTGTCTTGCCCATTCACCATCTGAATGGAACACATACACAATCCATGTCTAAATTGTCTCAAGGCTTAAAATCCTTCTTGAACCTGCCTCCTCCCCTTCATCTACACTGATTGAAGTGGATTTAACAAGTGACATCTACATTTGAAGTCGGAAGTTCACATACACCTTAGCCAAATACATTTAAACTCAGTTTTTCCACAATTCCTAACATTTAATCTTAGTAAAAATGCACTTTTTTTAGGTCAGTTAGGATCATCACTTTATTTTAAGAATGTGAAATGCCAGAATAATAGAGAGAATGATTTATTTCAGCTTGTATTTCTTTCATCACATTCCCAGTGGGTCAGAAGTTTACATACACTCAATTAGTATTTAGTAGCATTGCCTTTAAATTGTTTAACTTGGGTCAAACGTTTCAGGTAGCTTTCCACAAGCTTCCCACAATACGTTGGGTGAATTTTGGCCCATTCCTCCTGACAGAACTGGTGTATCTGAGTTCGGTTTGTAGGCCTCCTTGCTCACACATGCTTTTTCAGTTCTGCCCACACATTTTCTATGTGATTGAGGTCAGGGCTTTGTGATGGCCACTCCAATACCTTGACTTTATTGTCCTGAAGCCATTTTGCCACAACTTTGGAAGTATGCTTGGGGTCATTGTCCATTTGGAAGACCCATTTGCGACCAAGCTTTAACTTCCTGACTGATGTTTTGAGATGTTGCTTCAATATATCCACATAATTATCATTCTCATGATGCCATTTAGTTGGGGAAGTGCACCAGTCCTTCCTGCAGCAAAGCACCCCCACAACATGATGCTGCCACCCCCGTGCTTCATGGTTGGGATGGTGTTCTTCGGCTTGCAAGCTTCCTCCTTTTTCCTCCAAACATAACGATGGTCATTATGGCCAACACTTCTATTTTTGTTTCATCAGACCAGAGGACATTTCTCCAAAAAGTACAACCTTTGTCCCCATGTGGAGTTGCAAACCATAGTCTGGCTTTTATATACATATTTTGGAGCAGTGGCTTCCTCTTTGCTGAACAGCCTTTCAGGTTATGTCGATATAGGACTCATTTTACTGTGGATAGATACTTTTGTACCTGTTTCCTCCATCATCTTCACAAGGTCCTTTGCTGTTGTTCTGGGATTGATTTGCACTTTTTGCACCAAAAAGTGGGGTAGGGTATGACGGCTGCGTGATCCCATGGTGTTTAGACTTGCATACTATTGTTTGTACAGATGAACGTGGTACCTTCAGGCATTTGGAAATTGCTCTCAAGGATGAACCAGACTTATGGAGGTCTACGTTCTTGGATGATTTCTTTTGATTTTCCAATGATGTCAAGCAAAGCGGCACCGAGGTTGAAGGTAGGATCTGAAATACATCCACCGTACACCTCCAATTGACTCAAATGATGTCAATTAGCCTATCAGAAGCTTCTAAAGCCGATTACATACTTTTCTGGAATATTCCAAGCTGTTTAAGGCACAGCCAACTTAGTGTATGTAAACTTCTGACCCACTAGAATTGTGATACAGTGATTTATAAGTGAAAAATCTGTCTGTAAACAATTGTTGGAAAAATTACTTGTGTTATGTACAAAGTAGATGTCCTAACCGACTTGCCAGAACTATAGTTTGTTAACAAGACATTTGTGGAGTGGTTGAAAAACAAGTTTTAATGACTCCAACCCAGGTGTATGTAAACTTCCGACTTCAACTGTTTAAGGGATCATAGCTTTCACCTGGATTCACCTGGTCAGTCTATGTCAGTCTGTCATGTTCTTAATGTTTTATACACTCAGTGTACTGTAGGTTGCCCTAGAAGACTAAATAAGCCCTTGATCAACAGAATCATGTCATAAAACGATAATGTGAATGCTTCAATCTAGTTGACATTGGTCAAGTTTCCTCTGTAATCTCTGCTTCTTTCATCCAGCAAAGACATTTATGGATAAAATGCAGTAACTCCAGGAAAAAAACAAGAAGGAACATTTCCAAATGACATCACTTTTACCGATTGTAAGGAAATAGAAGCTGCACGTGAAAACGACCAACATGTTTCTGATAAGACTTCAGTTCGGCTTGGATACATAGCCTATTTTATGTGGTTTAAATACTATCAGCTTTTATGACGCTGATAAAGATAGAACCGCTACAGACGGTATCTAAAGTGCACATTCGCCTTCTCTCAAGATGCTGAAAGAAATGAATCATATTTCTCGGGACCAAAGTTTTTCCTAGATTTGGTGTATAATTATAATAATTCTGCAGGAGTTGATATTTCAGCAATGTGAGAGGTTATAGACCCACAGTCAGTGTCCAGATTTCAGTTTCCATTTAACCCTAACAGTAGGCTACAGTTCCCTTGACGTGCCATAGGCCTATTTGAAGTCCCATCTTGTGACTGTTGAATTTTATAACGCCTCACAATCAGCACTTAAAACATAGAGACACTCCTATCATCCTCTGTACCACTTCACCAAATCTTTCCCAAACATGACTTTTCTGGCCCTCCCTTCTTTTTATTTTCAACTCTCCATTTCACTGCTATTTTCTCATTGAACTAAACTCTGACATTGTCCTTTTTTTGCCTCGGTGGATGACATGAACTTTTCCTGTCCATTCCAAAAAACATTTGTCGTCTGCGTGTATAACTCCAGTTAAGCTCTAAAGCTTAGGCTTAAGCACTAATGCCAGATAGCCTAAAGTAATGAAAGAAAACCCTCCATGTAGTCTATAGATAAAAATTGCACAAGAATAATACATTTACGGATTTTTTGTTTTCTCTTTATTCAACCCACCCGCCTGCCACCCACCTGCCTGCCACCCAGCCGCCTGCCACCCACCTGCCTGCCACCCACCTGCCTGCCCCCCAGCCGCCTGCCACCCACCTGCCTGCCACCCAGCCGCCTGCCACCCACCCGCCTGCCACCCACCCGCCTGCCACCCACCTGCCCGGCCACCCACCTGCCTGCCACCCACCTGCCTGCCACCCACCTGCCTGCCACCCACCCACCCGCCTGCCACCCACCCGCCTGCCACCCACCTGCCTGCCACCCAGCCGCCTGCCACCCACCTGCAAATCAAATTGTATTTGTCACACACACATAGCTAACAGATGCGAGTTTAGCGGAAGGTTTGTGCTTCTAGTTCCGACAGTGCAGTAATAGCTAACAAGTCATATAAAAGTTCCCCATCACAACTACCTAGCACACACAAATCTAAAGGGGTGAATGAGAATATGTGCAAGTAAGTATATGGATGAGCGATGGCCGAGCGGCATAGGCAAGGTGCAATAGATGGTATAAAATACAGTATATACGTGATATGAGTAATGTAAAATATGTAAACATTAACAGTGGCATTATTTAGAGTGCATTGTGTAAAGTGACTAGTGATCCATTTATTAAAGTGGCCAGTGATTGGGTCTCAATGTAGGCAGCAGCCTCTCTGAGTTCATGATTGCTGTTTAGCAGTCTGATGGCCTTCAGATAGAAGCTGTTTTTCTCTCGGTCACAGCTTTGATGCACCTGTACTGACCTCGCCTTCTGGTTGGTAGCGGTGTGAACAGGCAGTGGCTCAGATGGTTGATGTTCTTGACGATCTTTTCGGCCTTCGGGTGCTATAGGTGTCCTGGGGGGCAGGTAGTTTTCCCCCGGTGATGCGTTCTGCAGACTGCACCAGCTTCTGGAGAGTCTTGCGGTTGAGGGCGGTGCAGTTGCCGAGATCCTGAGTCCCATTGTAATGCCATTCATCTGCCGCCATCACCTCATGTTTCAGCATGATAATGCACAGCCCCATGTCGCAAGGATCTGTACATAATTCCTGGAAGCTGAAAATGTCCCAGTTCTTCCATGGCCTTCATACTCACCAGACATGTCACCCATTGTCATCCAGCATCTTCATACAGCCATTGAAGAGGAGTGGGACAACATTTCACAGGCCACAATCAACAGACTGATCAACTCTATGTGAAAGAGATGTGTCGCGCTGCATGAGACAAATGGTCACACCAGATACTGACTGGTTTTCTGATCCACACCCTTACCTTATTTTTTAAGATATCTGTGGCTAACCGATGCATATCTGTATTCCCAGTCATGTGAAATCCATAGATTGGGGCCTAATTATTGTTTTTAAATTGCTTGGTTTTCTTATATGAACTGCAATTCAGTAAAATTGTTGAAATTGTTGTATGTTGCATTTATATTTTTGCTAATATCAACAGTAATATTTCATTTTGGATTTGCCTTCTGTAAGTTTAAGAAACATGCCTTGTGCCTTGTAATTCCGTTACCAAACCCCCCCCCCCCCCCCCCCCCCCCCCACATATCTATAAGATATTTTTTATTTCTCTCTCACACGAGGAAGGAGGATCATGAAAGGTTCACAGAAGTAACAAGGTAGACCTATCAATTAGTTGTACTGTTTTTACTAAATACCAGTAAAATCACTGACTGACACTGGACGTCCATGGACGTTGGAAAGTAGTTCCATTTTGGACACTCCACTCTGGACTTTCAAGATATCTTTTTTTGGTCCGGACCGCCCTTGATTTCAATATCTACAGATGTAGATTTTTGGTCCGTTCCAGACCGCCTTGATTTGGCTCAACAAAGATGTTACGGGATTGGTGACCGGACCACATCTGAACCAATCATTGACGTCTATGTTTCACAAGTTTGGACAGCATAGTAGAATTACAGTCCAGTACAGTGAAGCACAGTAGAGTACAGTACAGTGAATAGAAGTAGAGTAGATTTCAGTGGAGTACAGTAGAGTAGAGTTCAGTACAGTACACTAGATTACACGAGAGTAGAGTACAGTATAATATACTCTACTGTACTCTACTGTACTATACAGAACTCTACTGCACTGAACTCTACTCTACTGTGATGTGCTGTACTGTACTCTACTGTGCTCTACTGTGCTGCACTGTGATGTCCAAACTTGTGAAACATAGACGTCTATGATTGGTTCAGATTTGGTCCGGTCAAGACCAACTAAATTTGGCCTTGTTTGGGGGCGGAGCTCATTAGAATAATAGCCAGTATGTCGAAATAATATCCAAATATGCAAAGGATGATATTGCACATGTTTACCTTTGTGTACCTATTCAGGATACATCACCATGAACAGAATGATATCCATAATGATTTCTGTGTGGTACAGATCAAGGACCCATTCCGTAAGCGTAATTTTGTAACAGGGTGTAAATCCACTTAACTTACTGTATTTCAATAACGAAAGATAGATATTTTCAAACTCAAGGTGTCATGTCATAGCTGACACCCCATTCTTCCTCAAGACATCTTTCAATCTTAATGCTTAGAAGAACGTTATCAGAGTTTTTTGAAAATGTGGTCGTATAAAAAACTGAGGTGGATTTGACCATAATTCTGTTACCAAACTTTGCATCTGCATATGTGTTTTTGTGACATTTTCTATGTAAATTGTTCGAAGTAGTCCTCTTGCATGGAGTTGTATGGTTTGTTAAACTTTGAAGTCAATGTTGTTTGTTTGGCATACATTTTAAATAGAAAATCTGAGTCTCAGCATAATTCCATTATCGTGGAATTTCCCATCTGTTCTCTCTCTCCACACTCCTGCTCTCTCACATCTCAGATATTGTGCGGTTCCACATCTGCCTCCCTGGCAGTTGCACTTAGAGGATTTTCCCCACAGCCATGCTTGATTTAAGTAATACTCTCGCTGCCTTTCACATGTGCCATGCAGCTGTATGTGAGTCACTGTGATTTCTTTCCTTGGTGGTGAAGGGATTCTTATCACACCAAGTAATCACTTTGTCAGAAATAGCTCCAAATAGATGTAGGTCAATAGTTGACCTAATAATGTACTGGTTAATTCAATTTGATGAATAAATATATAAAAACGGGTTTACATTGATAAGAAAAAGGCATGTCGTTTATTGGCAAAATGTGTATTTTTTCCAAATGAATTGAGAGCAGGTAGCCTAATGTTGCATCTGTGCCTAGCACAGTTTTCTACTACTGCAACCTGCACTTAGGGATAGACATAACATAGTAAATGTAAATCTGTCTCCCTCCACTCAGTCTGATATGTTTCATATGTTATGTATTCATTTGATGGGTATCCATCATGCATTTAGTATGATATGTTCCAAATTAGCAATATACTGTTTAACATATCATATGAATTCCACCTTGTTTTGGTTAACGTTAGCTACTGTAGGTGGTTAGGTGGTTAACGTTAGCTAAGCTGGGGGTTAGGGATAGGGGTTAAGGTTAGGGTAAGGGGTTAGGGTTAAGGTTAGGAGTTAGGGTTAGGGGTCAAGGTTAAGGTTATGGTTAGCGGGAAGGGTTAGATGACATGCTAAGTAGCTGCAAAGTAGTTAAAAGTAGTAAGTAGTTGCAAAGCTGCTAAAATACAAAAGTTGTCTGTGGTGTGATTGGAACACACAATCCTTGGGTTGCTAGATTTTCACATTACGTGCCCTCCTACCCTCCTACTATTTTTGGGTGTCACAGATTTACATTTACTATGTTACGTATTTGAGGCTAGCTGACTAGCTTACCGTTTTTCCCTATGGTTTATCAATGGGAGGGATACCCAGCAGGCATGTCTACAAATATTGGCCACATGTAGGTTGTCAATATTAGACCAATTCGCCTTTGATTATCGGCTCCACATTGGCCCCGAAGGCATTTCCCCAGTGAGGCGCATTGTGGGCAATATATCTGGTGAAGGCAGACCTCACTTTGCCTGAAATAAGCCAATACTTTCCTGCAAACATGCCCGTGTTGGCCATGATCCTCTGATAGGAATATATTTATTGATTACAATTTCATCGTAGAAAACCCTCTCTCTGGCACTGGTACACAGAGACACAACTTTGGGACTTCTAATTCTGTGTGACTTCTAACTGCACCAAGTAGACACCCCACCCCTGCCTGAGCCTAAGGGGACATAAAACTGGCACTTCATGCCTCTGTTGCTAGTCCAAGTTGCCAGATAACACCATGGGATCAGCTGATCACAGGCAGTCATCTGGGGTCATAGATCCCCATTCCTGCCTGTTTTGCTCAGTCATCAAATCAAATCTCATTGGTCACATACACATGGTTAGCAGATTTTATTGCGAGTGTAGCGAAATGCTTGTGCTTCGAGTTCCGACAGTGCAGAAATATCTAACAAGTAATCTAACAATTCCAAAAAAACGACATAATACACACAAATATATACATATCATATATATATATATATACCGAAGAATATATACATATCAATATATGGATGAGCAATGACAGAACGGCATAGGCAAGCTGCAATAAATTGTGTAAAATACAGTATATACATTTGGGATGAGTAGTGCAAGATATGCAAACATCATTATTAAAGTGACAAAAATGAAGTGACTAGTGATCCATTTGTTAGAGTGGCCAATGTCAAGTCTGTATGTAAGCAGTATCCTCTATGTGTTAGTGATGGCTGTTTAACAGTCTGATGGCCTTGAGATAGAAGCTGTTTTTCAGTCTCTCGGTCCAAGCTTTGATGCACCTGTACTGACCTCGCCTTCTGTATGGTAACAGGGTGAACAGGCAGTGACTCGGGTGGTTGATGTCCTTGATGATCTTTTTGGCCTTCCTGTGACATAGAGTGCTGTAGGTGTCCTGGAGGGCAGGTAGTTTTCCCCTGGTGATGCGTTGTGCAGACTGCACCACCCTCTGGAGAGCCCTGCGGTTGTGGGCAGTGCAGTTGCCGTACCAGGCGGTGATACAGCCCGACAGGATGCTCTCGATTGTGCATCTGTAAATGTTTGTGAGGGATTTTGGTGACAAGCCAAATTTCTTCAGCCTCCTGAGGTTGAAGAGGCACTGCTGCACCTTCTTCACCACGCTGTCTGTGTGGGTGGACCATTTCAGTTTGTCCGTGATGTGTACGCCGATTAACTTAAAACTGTCCACCTTCTCCACTACTGTCCCATCGATGTGGATAGGGGGCTGCTCCCTCTGCTGTTTCCTGAAGTCCATGATCATCTCCTTTGTTTTGTTGGCATTGAGTGTGAAGTTATTTTCCTGACACCACACTCCAAGTGCCCTCACCTCCTCCATGTAGGCTGTCTCATCGTTGTTGGTGATCAAGGCTACCACTGTACTGTCATCTGCAAACTTGATGATTGAGTTGGAGGCGTGCATGGCCACACAGTCATGGGTGAACAGGGAGTGCAGAAGAGGGCAGAGAATGCACCTTTGTGGGGCCCCAGTGTTGAGGATCAGTGGGGTGGAGATGTTGTTTCCTACCCTCACCACCTGGGGGTGGCCGGTCAGGAAGTCCAGGACCCAGTTGCACAGGGCGGGGTCGAGACCCTTAATGATGAGTTTGGAGGGTACTATGGTGTTAAATGCTGAGCTGTAGTCGATGATTCTTACATAGGTATTCCTCTTGTCTAGATGGGTTTGGGCAGTGTGCAGTGTGATTGCGATTGCGTCGTCTGTGGACCTATTGGGGCAGTAAGCAAATTGGAGTGGGTCTAGGGTGTCGGGTAGGGTGGAGGTGATATGGTCCTTGACTAGCCTCTCAAAGCACTTCATGATGACGGAAGTGAGTGCTACGGGGGCGATAGTCATTTAGCTCAGTTACCTTGGCTTTCTTGGGTACAGGAACAATGGTGACCCTCTTGAAGCATGTGGGAACAGCAGACTGAGATAAGGGTTGATTGAATAGGTCCGTAACCACACCAGCCAGCTGGTCTGCGCATGCTCTGAGGACGTGGCTAGGGATGCCGTCTGGGCCGGCAACCTTGCGAGGGTTAACACGTTTAAATGTTTTAATCACATTGGCTGCAGTGAAGGAGAGCTCGCAGGTTTTGGTAGCGGGCCGTGTAGGTGGCACTGTATTGTCCTCAAAGCGAGCAAATAAGTTGTTTAGTTTGTCTGGGAGCAAGACATCGTGGTCCGCAACAGGGCTGGTTTTCTTTTTGTAGTCCGTGATTGACTGTAGACCATGCTACATACCTCTCGTGTCTGAGCCGTTGAATTGTGACTCGACTTTGTCTCTATACTAATGCTTAGCTTGTTTGATTTCCTTCCGGAGGGAATAGCTACACTGTTTGAATTCATCATGTTTCCGGTCGTCTTGCCCTAATTTAAAGCAGTGGTTCACGCTTTCATTTTTGCGTGAATGCTGCCATCAATCCACTGTTTCTGGTTGGGGAAGGTTTTAATAGTCGCTGTGGGTACAACATCACCAATCCACTTGCTAATAAACTCCGACGTTTTGCCCTGGATCCTGGATCCGACGTTATGCGGAACATATCCCAGTCCACGTGATCGAAGCAATCTTGAAGCGTGGAATCTATAGGCTGGGAGCAACAAAATGGAGTCATGGTCAGATTTTCTGAAAGGAGGGCAGGGGAGGGCTTTGTATTCGTCGCGGAAGAGTAATAATGATCCAGGGTTTTGCTAGCCCGGGTCGCACATCCTTTATGCTGATCAAATTTAGGGAGCCTTGTTTTCAGATTAGCCTTGTTAAAATCCTCAGCTACAATAAATGCAGCCTCAGGATATTTGGTTTCCAGTTTACATAGAGTCCAATGTAGTTCTTTCAGGGCCGTCAATGTGTCTGCTTGGGGGGGATATACACGGCTGTGATTATAATCGTAGAGAATTCTCTTGGTAGATAATGCAGTCGGCATTTGACTGTAAGGAATTCTAGGTCAGGTGAACAAAAGGACTTGAGTTCCTGTATGTTGTTATGATCCCACCACGTCTCATTAATCATAAGGCATACACCCCGCCCTTCTTCTTACCAGAGAGAAGTTTGTTTCTGTCGGCGCGATGAGTGAAGAAACCAGGAGGCTGTACCCGATTCCGATAACGTATCCCGAGTGAGCCATGTTTCCGTGAAACAAAGAACGTTACAATTTCTGAGGTCTCTCTGCAAGGCAACCCTTGCTCGGATTTCGTCTACCTTGTTGTCAAGAGACTGGACATTGGCGAGAAGTATACTCGGGAGCGGTGCGCGATGTGCCCGTCTACAGAGCCTGACCAGCAGACCGCTCTGTCTGCCCTTTCTGCCGCGCCGTTGTTTTGGGTTGTCGGCTGTCATCCGATCCATTGTCCTGGGTGGTGGACCAAACAGGGGATCCTCTTCGGGAAAGTCGTATTCCTGGTTGTAGTGTTGGTGAGTTGACGTTGCTCTTATATCCAATAGTTCCTCCCGGCTGTATATAATAAATCTTACAATTGCCTGGGGTAACATTGTAAGAAATAATACATGAAAAAAACTAAATACTGCATAGTTTCCTAGGAACGCGAAGCGAGGCGGCCATCTCTGTCGGCACCGGAAGTAGATGTCGGCGTAACCTTGCTACAATCAATGGCAGAGTGAGGGGCTCTCTCATAAACCTCTTCCCTGCACACCAACAGATGGGCCACAACCAATGGACTTTTCTACCGCAGCCGTGGTCACAACGCTCACTAGTATGACTTACGTATGTGAACTCTACTCGGACTGGGCAGATTTATTTATATATGTTATGTATGTATAGTTTGACTGTTATTTATTACTATGTAACAACCTGTCTATGGCACATTGTTGCCTAACCTAATATGGCTACCCTCACGGTCATATCCTAGAGGACTACCGTTTACATACAGTATTAGCGTAGCCACCTAGCATGCTAGCACTTTGCTTGCTGCTAATTGTATACTTCCATATCACTGTGCTTTGCACCGCTGTGTAGCCTAGCCTAGTGTGCTAGCTGCTGTTGAAAATGTTACTGTGTACTATGTTAGCAATGCTAGCCAAAAATGCTAGCCTAGCCCTGCTGATGCTAGTTGCTTTGTATATACCATGCACAGTGTTAAGCCTACTAGCCAATGGCTTAGACTAGGGCATTAGCGTATTGCCAATGCATAGCTGCTGCCTTAGCTATTGTATATATTGTCTCCATTGTGTGATATGTTTAGCTTGTTGGCATGCTGATGCCATCCCTTAGATGCATATTAGCCATATATGTTGATGCCATCCCTTATGTATATAAGCCATTGTCCCTTACTTTATACAGTACCAGTCAAACATTTTGCAGCACACCTACTCATTCAAGGGTTTTTCTTTATTTTTACTATGTTCTACATTATATAATAATAGGGAAGACATCAAAACTATGAAATAACACATATAGAATCATGTAATAACCAAAAAAAGGTAAAAAAATCTCTATATATTTAATATTTGAGATTCTTCAAAGTAGCCACCCACCCTTGATGACAGCTTTGCACACTCTTGGCATTCTCTCAATCAGCTTCATGGGGTAGTCTCCTGGAATGCATTTCAATTTAAAGGTGTGCCTTGTTACTTATTAATTTGTGGAATTTCTTTCCTTCTTAATGTGTTTGCGCCAATCAGTTGTGTTGTCACAAGGTAGGGGTGGTATACAGAAGATAGCCCGTTTTGGTAAAAAATAACTCCATATTATGGCAAGAACAACTCAAATAAGCAAAGAGAAACAACAGTCCTTCATGACTTTAAGACATGAAGATCAGTCAATTCGGAAAATGTCAAGAACTTTGAAAGTTTCTTCAAGTGCTGTTTCAAAAACCATGAAGCACTATGATGAAAATGGCTCTCACGAGGACCACCACAGGAAAGGAAGACCCAGAGTTAGCTGTACTGCAGAGGATAAGTTCATTAGAGTTAACTGCATCCCTGATTGCAGCCCAAATAAATACTTCACAGAGTTCAAGTAACAGACACATCTCAACATCAACTGTTCAGAGGAGACAATGAAACCATTACAAAAGAATACCAATAATAAGAAGAGACTTGCTTGGGCCAAGAAATACGAGCAATGGACATTATGAGAATGGCGCCGAAGGAGACGGCTGCCGTTTTACTTTCCCGTATCGAATTGTGCTATTGTGTATGTTTTTTCGTGTTATTTGTAACTTATTTTGTACATAACGTTTCTGCCACCGTGTCTTATGACCAAAAAGAGCTTCTAGATATCAGGACAGCGATTACTCAGCCCGTACTGGAGGAATACTTTTTCTTCAACAAGTCAGACGGGAAGGATTTACTTCAGACAACCGACAAGGCCCTCATCCCCGTCATTTGCAGGAGAAAGAGATGGAGGTATCGAGGATGAAGAGTGACTCATAAGGATTCGTTGCCAAGAGGGTAATCTACCTTGACCATCGGTTCTTTTAGCCAATGTACAATCGATAATAAAATAGACAAACTACGATCAGGTATATCCTACCAACAGGACATTAAAAACTGGAATATCTTATGTTTCACCGAGTTGTGGCTGAATGACAACATGAATAACATAGAGCTGGTGTGTTTTAAGCTTTTTCGGTAAGACAAGGGGTGGCGGTCTATGTACAGTATATTTGTAAACAACAACTGGTGCACAAAATCTAAGAGACACGTACAAAGCTCTCCCTCGCCCTCCATTTGGCAAATCTGACCATAAGTTTATCCTCCTGACTCCTGCTTACAAGAAACAACTAAAACAGGAAGCACCAGTGACTCGGTCAATAAGAAAGTGGTCAGATGAAGCAGATGCTAAGTTACAGGACTGTTTTTTGAGCACAGACTGGAATATGTTCCAGGATTCTTCAGATGGCAGGAGTACACCACACCAGTCACTGGCTTCATCAAGATGTGCATCGATGACGTCGTCTCCACAGAGACTGAACGTACATACCCTCGACCAGAAGCCATGGATTACAGGCAACATCTACACTGAGCTAAAGGGTAGAGCTGCCGCTTTCAAGGAGTGGGACTCTAACCCGGAAGCTTATAAGAAATCCTGATATGCCCTCCGAAGAATCATCGAACAGGTGAAGCATCAATACAGGACTAAGTTTGAATCGCACTACACCGGCTCCGATGCTTGTTGGTTGTGGCAGGGCTTGCAAACTATTACAGACTACAACAGGAAGTACAGCCATGAGGTGCCCAGTGACACAAGCATACCAGACGAGCTAAATTACTTCTATGCTCGCTTTGTGGCAAGTAACACTGAAACATGCATGAGAGCAACAGCTGTTCCGGATGACTGTATGATCACGCTCTCTGTAGCCGATGTGAGTAAGACCTTTAAACAAGTCAACATTCACAAGGCCACAGGGCCAGATGGATTACCAGGACGTGTAATATGAGCATGCGCTGATAAACTGGCAAGTGTCTTCACTGACATTTTCAACCTGTCCTTGACTGAGTCTGTAATACCAACATGTTTCAAGCAGACCACTATAGTCCCTGTCCCCAAGAACACTAAGGTAACCTGCCTAAATGACTACCGACCCATAGCACTCACATCTGTTGCCATGAAGTGCGTTGATCCACTCCACTGCATACCCAACAGATCCACAGATGACTTAATCTCTATTGCACTCAACACTGCCCTTTCCCACCTGGACAAAAGGAACACCTACGTGAGAATGCTATTCATTGACTACAGCTCAGCGTTCAACTCCATAGTGCCCTCAAAGCTCATCACTAAGCTAAGGACCCTGGGACTAAACACCTCCCTCTGCAACTGGATCCTGGACTTCCTGACGGTCCACCCACAGGGCGTAGGGGTAGGTAACAGCACATCCGCCAAGCTGATCCTCAACACGGAGGCCCCTGTCGTGGAAAATTGCAAGATTATGTTATAATGTTTGTATGGCATTGAAATGGTTGTTTTATTGTGTGTGTGTTCCACTGAGGATGGGCCTCTATGAGATAGCACTGACAGAGGAGAAAGTCTTTCTTTGTGAACAGTTCCTAAGATCTGTGGTTCATCATGTAAGTTGAGAGGGGTGTATCTTGGCTATAAAATATCTTTGTATTTTTCTGTAGTCACTTTCAATGGTTCATTAGAGATAGCGCATCATTGCAAGTCAAAAAGGCTATTGCAAAGCTTATTATTATTAAAGATGTTGTTTAAGTATAACTCTGACTGGTGTGTAGTTTGTAACTCTCCTCATTTGGTAAAGCAGAAAAATGCCACCACACCCCTCAGGGGTGCATGCTCAGTCCCCTCCTGTAATCCCTGTTCACTCATGACTGCATGGCCAGGCATGACTCCAACACCATCATCAAGTTTGCTGATGACACAACAGTGGTAAGCCTGATCACCAACAACGATCCTATAGGGAGGAGGTCAGAGACCTGGCAATGTGATGCCAGGACAACAACCTTTCCCTCAACGTGATCAAGACAAAGGAGATGATTGTGGACTACAGGAAAAAAGAGGGCCGAGCACACCCCCATTCTCATCGATGGGGCTGCAGTTGAGCAGTTTGAGAGCTTCAAGTTCCTTGGTGTCCACATCACCAACAAACTATCATGGTCCAAACACACTAAGACAGTCTTGAAGAGGGCATGACAAGGCCTTTTCCCTCTCAGGAGACTGAAAAGATTTGGCATAGGCCCTCAGATCCTCAAAAGGTTCTACAGCTGCACCATCGAGGGCATCACTGCCTGGTATGGCAACTGCTCGGCCTCCGACCACAAGGCACTACAGAGGTAGTGCATACGACCCAGTACATCACTGGGGACAAGCTTCCTGACATCCAGGACCTCTATACCAGGCGGTGTCAGCAGAAGGCCCTAAAAATTGTTAAAGACTCCAGCCACACCAGTCATGAACTATTCTCTCTGCAACCGCATGGCAAGCAATACCGGAGCACCAAGTCTAGGTCCAAAAGGCTTCTTAACTGCTTCTACCCCCAAGCAATAAGACTTCTGAACAGCTAATCAAAGGGCTACCCATACCCCTCTTTTACGCTGCTGCTACTCTCTGTTTATTATCTATGCATAGTCACTTTAACTGTACCTACATGTACATATTTACCTCAATTACCTTGATTAACCGGTGCCCACATTAACTCTGTACCGGTACCCGCTGTATATAGACTCGCTATTGTTATTTTACTGCTGCTGTTTAATAATTTGTTACTTTTATCTATTTTTTACTTAACAATTTTTATTCTTCTTAAAACTTCTTAAAACATTCTTGGTTAAGGGCTATAAGTAGGCATTTCACTGTAAGGTCTATGCCTGTTGTATTCGGCGCATGTGACAAATACAATTTGATTTGATTTGATTAGACCGTTGGAAATCTGTCCTTTGGTCTGATGAGTCCAAATTTGAGGATATCTGGTTCCAACCGCCATGTCTTTGTGAGATGCAGAGTAGGTGAACAGATTATATCCGCATGTGTGGTTCCCACCGTGAAGCATGGAGGAGAAGCTGTGATAGTGTGGGGTGTTTTGCTGGTGACACTGTTTTTGGATTCAAGGCATACTTAACCAGCATGGCTACCACAGCATTCTGCAGCGATACGCCATCCCATCTGGTTTGCGCTTAGTGGGACTATAATTTGTTTTTCAACAGGACAACGAACCAACATACCTCCAGGCTGTGTAAGGGCTATTTGGCCAAGAAGGAGAGTGATGGAGTGCTGCATCAGATGACCTGGCCTCCACAATCACCCGACCTCAAACCAATTGAGATGGTTTGGATGAGTTGGACCGCAGAGTGAAGGAAAAGCAGCCAACAAGTGCTCAGCATATGTGTGAACTCCTTCAAGACTGTTGGAAAAGCATTCCAGGTGAAGCTAGTTGAGAGAATTCCAAGAGTGTGCAAAACTGTCAATGCAAAAGGTGGATACTTTGAAGAATCTCATATTTGTTTAACACTTTTTTGGTTACTACATGATTCCATATGTGTTATTTCGTAATTTCGATGTCTTCACTATTATTCTACAATGTTGAAAATAGTAAAAGTAAAGAAAAACCCTTGAATGAGTAGGTGTGTCCAATCTTTATGTGCACATTACTGTTATACCACTGTTACCATAGCACATTGCTATTACCTTATTACCACTGTGTAATACGGTGTGTATTCTCTTTGTTCATAGACACCACTAACACTCGTTCCCTCCTTCTCCATGTTTGCTTTGTGGGTTTACCCTTTTGGTGTGTGCAATGTGGGTGTGTTCTGTATACTACTGGTCATTACCACACCTTCTAACAGAGGCGCTGGGACAATTGTGCCTATAGTTAACTGGTACCTCTTCCAGAGACCTTCACCAGTTGGTGGTGCTCTCTTACATAATTCAATCCGTTAATTGCAGAATTGTTCAAGCCTTAAAGGTATTTAGGGAACGTGAAACATTGCATCAGAAAGACAACCAAGTTGTTACTATCATACATAAATATTTAAAAAGATGTCACCTGCACTCATTTAAGCATTTTTAAAGACTTCATCATTGCTAGATCAAGTTTAGAAAATATATGGGTATCACACAATAGAACACATTAACTTGAATGACACTCTCAGTAACGATTGCAGAAAAAGAACTGTCTGCAAATTATGTCTCCAAATGTTTTAATGTGCCCTCACCTCTAGCTGGGCTTGGTGTGGGCTGGCCCGTGTTGGGTTGGTGTAGGCTAGCCTGTGTTTGGCTGATGTGAGATTGGTGTGAGCTAGCTTGTGTTGGGTTTGTCGTGGGCTTGCCTGTGTCGGGCTTGTATGGGCTTGGTGTGTGCTAGCCCGTGTCCACCTTGCCTACCGAAAACCCTCATGGGGCTAACAGACTCATGTTCGCTGGGTACAGCCACTACAGCTGACCATGGGGTATTAGGGATTTATCTCCCAGATCAAAACTCTGCATGTATCTTCAGTAGAGATCGAAGTACAAAATGAGATATGAGTGTAAGTTTTTATCTCCCGCTGCCCATTTGATCATACTATCGCAGTTGAATCTTCAATACCGCCTGCTGAGCTGAGAAAAATAATGCGTTTTGACTGCTCTTGGTGCTCTGCCAAGAATATAACACGATTATCTCCTCCCAAAGGAAATGAAATAGGGCAGATTTATATTTATACAAGAGAGATCAAGACGTTCATCGTCGAGGCATCCCTAACACAGTTTGACACAGACACACCACCGCTGCTGCTCTATTCAGAGAGCGAGAGAGAGAGAGAGAGGGCGCAGCCCAGTTCCCCTCTGCTACTGCTCTACTGACTTACTGACCACAACACAAGACTACCAGGTCTATGGGTGAGAGAGAGAGAGAGAGAGAGAGAGAAGGAGAAAGACCCATTCAATGCATTATATCTATCCAATTCCTACAGTACCTACACTCTGATCCACAGTTGTCCTGCATTTGATCTACATTTCAGAGAGGGAAATAATGAGAAATTGAAGGAGTTGTATCGATGACTGAAACTGTACCTGAAGGCTTTGGCTTCTCCTTGGAGACAGAGCTACCGTGAGAAGGAACAGGGAGTTGGGACTTAATGCAGTGTTATTATCGGTTTTTCATTCCATGTTCAATTTAAACTCAGACGGAGAAAATATACACAGTCCCTGGCACAAATCTCATGAGCCTTTTTGAGCTTAAGATATGACCCCTATATCGGTTATTCATGTTTATTCTATATTTCGGGGAATATCTACAAATCAAATCAGTGCAAATCAGTGCTACAGAACACGCTCATTGAACCCTAGTGAATTATAAAACAGGAAGATCCCCTCTGGTTTTCTCCTGGTTTTGATGACAATTCTTCATATATGTTTTGAAAATGAATCAACAATACTGACCATACTGTAGGTGTAGGAGCAGGAGTGGGTGTGGTCAGCTGAGGTCCTGAGATCACCAGCAGACAGGCAGGCAGCCACTCAACACGCCTGGCACATTGATGAAAACCGGAGCAGAGAGAGTAGGGGAGATGAGAGGGAGCAAACACTGGGGGTGTCAAACTGGTCCTCTCCAGGCCTTGTTCACACCAGGGTGAGCTGCAGACTCCTGCGGAACCCTGCGCCCTCTGCTCGTCCTCACCTAAACCCAAACCCCCTGAGCTGCCAGCTTACCCCTCACCACTCCTCCGCAAATATTGACCTGTTTTAAACAGAAAGCTAGAAACATAAATCATAATGTGTTTGCGTCCAGCAAATACGCTGTTGAGAGCAACTGTGGCAAACGTGTGGAAGTCGACTCCAACTTGTCTTTGCATGGACAAAGGGTGATGTGTCAATAACTGCTCATCCCTGGCCTGCCCCACATTTATGACACTCCTGTCCCGAGTGCGTCGTTGACAAATATTGACAAATTATGATTAATTTTGTACTTTTTTATTTTTAGACTGAATGAGAAACACATTCACGTTTTTTTTTCACCATTCTTGACCCACATACAGTAGATATCTGCTGTGATGTATCTCTCTCGTTCTGTCTCTCAGGCTCTGCGTTCCGTCAGTATCCCAGTTCTCTCTTTCCCAGTCATATTCCTTTTTACTGTAGATATGGCGCAAGCATTGAGAGGGAAGGGCCGGGATTCCATCCGATTATGGTTTGTAGTCAGTGCGGTTTTAAAGCCAATGTTCCCACGTTTGCGGAGATCACATTCACGGTAAACACAGCATACATTGCCTCAATCAGAAATTGAAGTTAAAAGCTGCATTGTCTGTAATCTGTGATCTCTTCTTCCTTCTGTCGGTCATTTGCATCTAGATGCAAAACACACAAGAGACACTGATTTATGTGTTACTTTTGTACCCTGAGGAGTTCCTTGGGGCCTGTTGTGAGCCAATGTTCAAAACAAAACACACACACGCACATACACGCATACACACACACACACACACACACACACACACACACACACACACACACACACACACACACACACACACACACACACACACACACACACACACACACACACACACACACACACACACACACACACACACACACACACACACACACACACACACACACACACACACACACACACACACACTACAAACATGTCCTTTGGCCCCATGTGATGCAGTTAGGTCCAGTATCCTTTTGCTCTTGACATCTGGGACAAGAGCTGTAATCCACGACTGTGGGAAAGAGGGGAAAACCATAATTTAATCATGTACTATACCAGAGATGCCTGTATTTGAATGGAAGAAAAGCATTGCAACACATGGCCTCTCTCAAGCACACTCCTGATGATCACTTTTCACAC
The DNA here is from genome assembly GCF_002021735.2 of Oncorhynchus kisutch. Taxonomy (NCBI): domain Eukaryota; kingdom Metazoa; phylum Chordata; class Actinopteri; order Salmoniformes; family Salmonidae; genus Oncorhynchus; species Oncorhynchus kisutch. The sequence goes on along the minus strand of NC_034179.2, from coordinate 55,748,659 downwards.
AGGCCAGCTGGTGACCAAAAACATTTATGTCTGAATGGTGCTGAGCCTAACTGTGGTTGACCAAGCGTGATGGAATCTCACTGAAAGGTTACTATTAATAGACCTCTATAGATAGCCACAGAAATGATCATGGTTTACCCAAATTACTCAGAGCCACTTTAGCCTGGGTGTCTGGGCATGCTGTTAAAGCTGGATTAGACTAATAAACATTGTCACATCCTCTGATGTCTCAGCCCTGTCTGTCTAAAATGGTTTTCAGCCTATTTCAGCACATGCTTGTCAACAACTTAAGGCAACATATTGTGATGTCCTGGTAATGTTGTCTCTCACCAGTAAAGGACAACGTATTTAATATGTTTAAAGCCGCAATCAGCAGATTAAACAATAACAAAGCCCCTCCCCACCCATGTTTTGGTAAAAAGCTGAGGGATATGGGCTGGTGAAATGTAAGCACTCTCAAATTCATAGAGCTATGGATGCAAGGACTGACCATGTTTGATATCAAATGTATAGTTTTGTGGCTACATAGTGTTGGTTTACATTTACTTTGTTTACAAACATTGGAGTGAAACAAGTTTATATTTGGGGTTCTGATGGGGTACGACGGTTGAACTAAGCTCATTAGGCATTTATAAGTTATAGTTTTTCATGAATCAATGGGTATATTTAATTAATTCAGAAGTCCAAAATTGAATGAAGCAACTGCAGTGCAGATTTAAGAAACAGATCTGAGGCCTTGACAGGCTTAAATGACAAACAGCTGCTGGCATGGATATGACATCCCAGAGGCTGTGACATGGTGCACAGATACTTCTTTAGGCTTTGTGGAGTCTGTTTACAAAAAGCGGATCTCCTCAGCAAGTGAATAATACAGTTTACATTTACTGTTAGTGAACATGGAATAATTCCCAGCATCAGTCTTGGCTCAATTCCCAAACACTGAAATGAGTGTTGCAAGACGCAGATGTATGATAGGTTGGTACAGTTACTTCAAAGACGTCAGTAATACTGTTGTGTTTATCCCGTGTGTATGGTTACTAGTGAGCCAATGAGTGTGTGGGCTGAAGGCTGAACAGTGTAGTAGCGGTGATGAGACAGCACATAATCCCTTAGCAGCCTCAGGTCTGCCGGCTCTGCCCTGCCTAGCCTGCTGTAAAACCACACCACAGACTCCTACTGGGCCCACAGTCTGATCCTGTGTGTACAACGCAGAGCACTTTTTCCCAGAGCAAAAATCCCCCAGCCCGCTCCAAGCCTCACCCCCTGAGGAATGCCAGAGGTGTGACCCAGTTAGCAGAGTGTGACCCCAGACGAAACCATTGAGCTTGAGACAAACCTGGAAGGCCCCTACATTTCCCCAAAACGCCCCCCCCAGACTAATCATCCACTGAGTCGGATGACAAAAAACCCTGCTGAAAAACACAGCATAGACCATTTTACATTTCAAGCTGGTCCATGCTGGTCTATGCTGGTCAGTGCTGGTCAGATTCTGGTCTGACCAGCATGAATTCCAGCTGGTTATGCCGGCAGAACAGGCATTTGTTGTGTTTCCGCTGATGATAAGCATTTGCTGTGTTTTTGTTGGTGACAAGCATAAGCTAAAGCAAAACCAAAATCAGATTATGCTCGCTTGCAAAGTGAATGTTTAATTCCTATTGGAATCCAGCCAGAGTGGATTTCCAAAATGTTGCATTCAGAATGACTGCCAGGGTTAGCAAGATAGAGAAATAAATGAATGAGACTACCTAAATTGTCTAAACTGGAACAACCATTTCACATTGGATTAGAATAAATTATGTTATTTATCTTTGTGTAGCATAAGATAAAGTCATTGATTAATTAATCAATCAATGAACAAGCAAAAACACAGATATTGAAAGAAACAATTATTTAAAAAATCCAACTGCAATAGAACATGCTGGGAAATATGATAATGATGGGCGTGGTTTTGCAGACCAGCTAAATTCGGGGGATTTGAACTCACAACCTCTCGTTCGCTGGCAAAGCACACACCCACAACATTTGCTCTGGAATCTGTTGACATGGGTTGGACAAACATTCTGTTGACATTTGAACAACAGATCAATTTGAAGGTTTGTAATTGAATAGCCTTTATTTTGGTACAGTTACTAATTCATTGAATAGCAATAGCTATACAGTGCATTTTGAGTCTCAGACACCTTCCCTTTGTCCACATTATAAGTATTCAGACCCTTTGCTATGACACATTCGAAATTGAGCTCAGGTGCATCCTGTTTCCATTGATCATCCTTGAGATGTTTCTACAACTTGATTGGACTCCACCTGTGGTAAATTCATTTGATTGGACGTGATTTGGAAAGGCACAAACCTGTCTATATAAGGTCTAACAGCATGTCAGAGCAAAAACCAACCCATGAGGTAGAAGGAATTGTCCAAAGAGCTGCGCGACAGGATTGTGTTGAGGCACAGATCTGGGGAAGGGTACCAAACATTTCTGCAGCATTGAAGGTCCCCAAGAACACAGTGGAGTCCCTCATTCTTAAATGGAAGTTTGGAACCACCAAGACTCTTCTTAGAGCTAGCCACCTGGCCAAACTGAGCAATCGGGGGAGAAGGACCTTGTTCAGGGAGGTGACCAAGAACCCAATGGTCACTCTGACAGCACTCCAGAGTTCCTCTGTGGAGATGGGAGAACCTTCCAGAAGGACAACCATCTCTGCAGCACTCTACCAATCAGGCCTTTATGGTAGAGTGGCCAGACGGAAGCCACTCCTCAGTAAAATACACATGACAGGCCAATTGAATGCCAAGCGTCATGTCTGGAGGAAACCTAGTCTGGAGGAATCATGCTGTGGGGATGTTATTCAGCGGCAGGGACTGGGAGACTAGTCAGGATCGAGGGAAAGATGAATGGAGCAAAGTACAGAGAGATCTTTGATGAAAACCTGCTCCAGAGTGCTCAGGACCTCAGACTGGGGCGAAGGTTCACCTTCACAATGACCCTAAGCACACAGCCAAGACAACGCAGGAGTGGCTTCAGGACAAGTCTCTGAATGTCCTTGAGTGGCCCAGCCAGAGCCCGGACTTGAACCCGGTCGAACATCTCTGGAGAGACCTGAAAATACCTGTGCAGTGACGCTCCTCATCCAACCTGACAAAGCTTGAGAGGATCTGCAGAGAAGAATGGGAGAAACTATTACTCACTTTTTCTATATCAGGTTTTCCGATATACAAATGTTCTTAGTTTGACCAGCTTTGTTGCAGGAGGCAGATTTGATTATTCAAAAAAATAATACAAAAACGCAACTAACGGGAAATTAGTTTTGATACGCTACATTAAGCTATAGTTTAGGCGTGAGATCTAGTGAGAGAAGAGAACTGCAGGTTTTCAGTGAATTTATGTAAATGATGGGGCTCAATTTGAATTTCCAGCGGTAGAGGAACGTGTTCTGCGAGTAATTAGAATAAGCAAATTAAGATGCTAAGATAATATATAGGTAAAACAGGTAATATATATATTTTTAATTATAACATTACTTCCATGAGAATTGAGAAATGCATTTTCACAATACATTTTCATTTTGGCCACAGGCATGTTATTTTCCGTGCACAGTTTGAAAAACATATGCAACACACTCCCTGTGACCCCAAAAAGTGAAGCACAAACCATAACTCTCTGAGTCAAGATGTCGCCTGTATGTCTTTGGGCTTCCGTCCCACTCTTTATTTGTTCCAGGTCCAACATCTCCTCAGCTCCAAGTGCTAACCTGAAATGTGTAGCTTCTCACAATGCTGATACCGGGGGCAGACTGAGCATTGTGCCAGCCTCGAACCTGGGTGCCAGGGTACCAAGGTGCCAGCCACAGACAGTAGGCAGCATAGACTCCATGGCTCCACAAACAAAATAACAGAATATATGAAACACTGAAATTACAGTATAATTCAATAGCATTCTTCTCAAATTATATTTTTCTTTAAAAAGCTGGTTATAGTTTTCACAATCCAAATATCTGTTCAAACAGTACAAATCCTCATTGTAGAGACAATTTGTACCAAACATTAAGAGTTAGCTTCAATGATGTAAACTAAGTCAATTTACGTTATTATCTATTCCAGGGAATTTAGTCATTATTGTAGAGAAATGCAATGCTCTGATGATTCATTCAGTGGGTCTTAGTGTAAACTGTGACCAATTTTTCACAAAGACCTGCGTCATCTTGATGAAGCACACTCAGTACAAGCTCTCACTCAACCAAATGAGGGCACTCCAACCATGGCACTCATTTAAGGTCATGATTGTTTTGAAAAGTGTATCAACAACAGCATGTCCTTAATCATCTCAGATGACATTGCTCACTGTTATTTAATTATATAAGCCTCAAACAAGCTGCGATGAAGAGACACAAACACTTATAAACACAAACACAGTGTATTGTAGATGGTGGAGCATGTGAATTTACACAGGGCACAGTTCCATATTCCTCCAAACAATAATATACCAAGACGGGGTTTTATGCTGGGGGCTACTTGAGGAAAAGTCTGAAACCCATCAAAAATCTGGAAAACAAGCTAGCAGCCAGTAAATCACTGGGAGAGGAGAGGCCTGTCTTGCACAGACTGACGAGCACATAAACACAACCTACACACACAGACACATGGCCCAAATGACCACAACTCCTCTATTACTCTCCACAAAAAATCAACTGAAATAAAGCTTAATAAAACACATTATTCGGTATGCATTATGTCCCTATTCGCCATAAACCCTCATTTGAGAGTGGTTTCTGCTAGCCATGTGATAGATTAAAAAAAACAGAAGTAATGGGTTATTCTTATTGATTAGTACTGAACTACAGTAGCCTTCATATAAATCCCTAATCTGCCGACCTGATCCTTAACACTGGGCACCCTCAGGGGTGTGTACTTAGTCCCCTCCTGTATTCCCTGTTCACCCACGACTGCGTGGCCAAGCACGACTCCACCACCATCATTAAGTTTTCTGATGATACAACAGTGGTAGGCCTGATCACCAACAACGATGAGACGGCCTATAGGGAGAAGGTCAGAGAACTGGCAGTGTGGTGCCAGGACAACAACCTCTCCCTTAATGTGAGCAAGACAAAGGAGCTGATCGTGGACTACAGGAAAAGGCGGGCCGAACACGCCCCCATTAACATCGACGGGGCTGCAGTGGAGCAGGTCGAGAGTTTCAAGTTCCTTGGTGTCCACATCACCAACGAACTATCATGGTCCAAACATACCAAGACAGTCGTGAAGAGGGCACGACAAAACCTTTCCCCCTCAGGAGACTAAAAAGTTTTTGCATGGACCACCAGATCCTCAAAAGGTTCTACAGCTGCACCATCGAGAGCATCCTGACCGGTTGCATCACCGCTTGGTATGGCAAGTGCTCAGCATCTGACCTTAAGTGGTACAGAGTACAGAGGGTAGTGTGAACGGCCCAGTACATCACTGGGGCCAAGCTTCCTGCCATCCGGGACCTAGGAAAGACCATAAAATTGTCAGAGACTCCAGTCACCCATGTTATAAACTGTTTCCTCTGCTGCAGCACGGCAAGCGGTACCGGAGCGCCAATTCTAGAACCAAAAGGCTCCTCAACAGCTTCTTCCCCCAAGCCATTAGACTGCTGAACAATTCATAAAAATCGCCACAGGACAATTGACCCCCCCCAACCCTCTTGTACCCTGCTGCTACTCGCTGTTTGTTTGTTACCTATGCATAGTCAGTTCGCCCCCACCTACATGTACAGATTACCTCAACTAGCCTGTACCCCTGCACACTGATTCGGTACCGGTGCCCCCTGTATATAGCCTCCTTATTGTTATCCTCATTGTGTTACTTTTTATAATGACCTTTTATAATTACCTTTCTTCTTCTTGAACTGCACTTTGGTTAAGGGCTTGTAAGTATCCATTTCTCGGTAAAGTCTACACGTTGTATTCGGCGCAGGTGGCAAATAAAGTTTGATTTGATTAGTGCAGCGTAATCTAGTAATGGACACGGTGAGGATCAGAGTGACCTGTAGGGGTCAGCAGAGTGGTGCTGTGCTGCTGAGCATCAATCTGTGATAATGGTCATGTCCTCTACCTGTGCTCAGTCAATGCCTGATGATGATCAAGTGCCTACAGGCTATGTGCAGAGGAGTTATTTTGAGTAAAAGAGTTGTGCTTGAACTGTGCAATAACAAGTGTTCAACACAGCCATGGACGTTTTAGCCCAGGTTTCCCAGGAGATCTCGCACAGAACTTCACATCTCAACCATTGTTCAACAGCACCAACAAAGGGCTCTATTCAATCTGTATTGCGTAAATTCAGCGTTACAGGATGCTAAAAAGTTAAAGGCAATGTTCCTGTGTTATAGACTGCTCAATCGGAAAGTACCTTTACATTTCTACTGCGCAATCTGTAACGCTTCAGCAATACAGATTGAATAAAGGCCAAAGTGAGCCTAAACTATATACTGTAGGCTTGTCATGTGTTCTATGAGTGGTTTACTCTCAATTAGATTGTAAAATACACAGGTGCTGCAATTGACGTGTGGTGAGGTCAGTGGCTAGCTAGGCACTGGCTATTGTCAAAGCCATATATATATATATATATATATATATACTTTTTTTTTTTTTTTACAAATTAAACTCAAGTTCACCATACAACAGATAGATCCAACAACCACAGTGGCATAGGCTATATTAATACCAGGCACCACACGCTAAAATGACATTTTTGGATCTACAGTGCCTTCAGAAAGTATTTTCACCCCTTGACTTTTTCCACGTTTTGTTGTGTTACAGGCTAAACTTAGCATGAATTAAATTCATATTTCTTGTCACTGGCCAACACACAATTCCCCATAGTGTCAAAGCGGAATTGTGTTTTTCGAAATGTTTACACATGAATTAAAAGTGAAAATCTGAAATGTCTTGAGTCAATAAGTATTCAACCCCTTTGTTATGGCAAGCTTAAATAAGTTCAGGAGTAGAAATGTGTTTAACAAGTCACATAATAAGTTGCATGGACTCACTCTGTGTGCAATAATAGTGTTTAACATGATTTTTGAATGACTACCTCATCTCTGTACCCCACACATACAATTATTTGTAAGGTCCCTCAATCAAGCAGTAAATTTAGATTTAACCACACAGACCAGGGAGGTTTTCCAATGCCTCGCAAAGAAGGGCACCTATACTAGTAGATGGGTACAAATAAAAAAAGCAGACATTGAGTATCCCTTTGAGCACGGTGAAGTTATTAATTACACTTTGGATGGTGTAACAATACACCTAGTCACTTACAAAGATACAGGCATCCTTCCAAACTCAGTTGCCGGAGAGGAAGGAAACCACTCAGGGATTTCACCATGGTGACTTAAAAACAGTTACAGAGTTTAAAGGCTGTACTATGAGAAAACTGAAGATGGATCAACAACACCTTTCAGCAGGACAATAACCTAAAACACAAGGTCACTGTAGTTGGTTACCAAGATGACATTGAATGTTCCTGAGTGGTCGAATTATGGTTTTGACTTAAATCTACTTGAAAATCTGTAGCAAGACCTTGTTGTCGAGCAGTGATCAACAACCAATTTAACAGAGTTTAAACAATTTTGAAAAGAATAATGGGCAAATGTTGCACAATCCAGGTATTGAGAGCTCTTAGAGACTTACCCATAAAGACTCAAAGCTGTAATCGCTGCCAAAGGTGCTTCTGCAAAGCATTGACTAAGGGGTGTGATTTCTCACGTAAATTAAATATTTTCAATAAATGTGCAACAATTTCTAAAAAATATATTTTCACTTTGTCATTATGGGGTATTGTGTGTAGATGTGTGAGGATGAAAAAAAAAAAGGTTTTATCCATTTTGAATTCAGGCTGAAACACAAGAAAATGTAGAATAAGTCAAGGGGTATGAATTCTTTCTGAATGTACTGCACTTATCAATTTAGTGTTTTTTTGTATTTTGGTCTTAATGGACAATCATTTGTATTTAATATTAGTATTTTCAAAAAGTAAAACCAAAAAAGTAAAAAAAGGATTACAAATGTAATCACTTTCCCATGGACATACAGTGCCTTCGGAAAGTATTCAGATCTCTTGACTTTTTCCACATTTTGTTATGTTACAGCCTTGTTCTAAAATTGATTAAATCGTTTTTTCCCCCTCCCCATCAATCTACACACAATACCCAATAATGACAAAGCAAAAACAGGTTTTTAGAAATTTTTGCTAATTTACTGAGGAGTGGCTTCTGTTTGGCCACTCTGTTTGGCCTGATTGGTGGAGTGCTGCAGAGATGGCTGCCCTTCTGGAAGGTTCTCCCATCTCCACAGAGGAACTCTAGAGCTCTTGTCAGAGTCATCATCGGGTTCTTGGTAAATAGATTTGTGTGATTTGCAAATATGAACATATTGAATTAGATTTCACATAATTTGCCTATTTTCATACAATATTTCAGAGAAGTTGTAGTCAAAAAGTATTATACTTGTGTCCACATTCAACTGGTAAAAGTTGATTGTGATATGATTAAGGAGGGAAAATTACCTATGTAGCATGGAAATAAAGAGCACGAATCAAATGTATTACCTACATTATCAAGGTAAACAAAGCAATTAATTCAACCAAACAATGACGAAAATTAGGAAAGTAAGCTACAAAGGAAAATATTTTATACAGGTACTGTAGCTTATGTAGTTTAAATAGGCTAATAAACAGTTATTCTAATCTTCATTCAACAGTAGCCTAACCCGCAAATTGCAAAGAGAAATGCATTTAGGCCTACATTTATGGGTAAATTAATTCCATTTGTCTATCCTTATATCACTGACTGCGTCAATCGAGTCATTCTGTATTCTGTTTGATGAAGGCCTCTAATAAGGTTCTTCTTCAAAATCTCTTGGTTTTCCTTTATGCTACAGTACCTTAGCATTGTGCCTTGGTTGTCCTTTATGCTACAGTACCTTAGCATTGTGCCTTGGTTTTCCTTTATGCTACAGTACCTTAGCATTGTGCCTTGGTTTTCCTTTATGCTACAGTACCTTAGCATTGTGCCTTGGTTTTCCTTTATGCTACAGTACCTTAGCATTGTGCCTTGGTTTTCCTTTATGCTACAGTACCTTAGCATTGTGCCTTGGTTTTCCTTTATGCTACAGTACCTTAGCATTGTGCATGGTTAGTTGTTGCTCTTGAAGCACATTTAACGCCAGACCGATCCGTTTGTTCCCAAAAGTTTAAAGGGTGATCTGGGTGTTGGATGTGCAATGACGATTTTTTTGTGTTTGTTGAGAGCATCAGGTTGTTGAGGTCGCAGCAGCAGCTTTCTGTTGTTCCTGGTTGAGAAGAGCAAACGGGGAAACGGTACAGTGTGGCACACAGCCAGTCGTTTTGTTCATACTACTCCAGTTTAAATGATCTGATGATTTTCTGTCCCTTTCCTCTGATGAAGTACAGAAAGTGCATGTGTTGGTCTCCCTTTCTGAATTAGCCTACACTAAATTTTCCTTGGAAGTCTAACTTGGAAAATTGTTTGAGGTGCTGTATAGTGTCCATTTTGTCAAGTTGTTTTTGCTCGCTGGCTAGCTTCCTTACTCAGTTCAAGGGATGCGCACCAAATGTGTAATGAACACCAAAATAAGCAATATACTGTATATAATGCCTTCCCTGTCCATCAACAGTGACTGGAGTCAGGAACGGGCACGCACGTCAACGATGTGAAGGTAAGCACAGATCGACAATAGCAGTTTTAGCAGATTTGGGGATTTTAAGCATAAAAAACACCAAAATCATTGAGAAGAAATATCAGATAACAAAACAAATGGTGGTGGGCTTTTGACAACAGCTTTTTTTCATTAGATTATACCTGCACATGACTGGGTGCTGCTGAAATCACCTTGTTCTATCTAACTTTGCTCTACCTCGTTTCTATCGTACATTTCACTGTGTTCTTACTCAAGAGTCTCACTGTAGATCTGTAGTGTGCCATTTCTCTCCTCATTTTGAGTACCAGTGTTAGGGCAAAGACACAGCAGCCAGATTGAGACTGAAGGTCTCATGGCTCTGTTGAATTGACTAATTACCACAGTGAGTGCGGTCCAAATCCCTGTGAAGTGCATTTGAAGGGCCTGGATGAAAGACTGCAATTAGTGCATATAAAGTAATTGCTGGTAGACAGAAAACTCAAACAGGCTGCTACTGTGTCTGTGAGTGTACATGTGTGCATGTGCATGTGCTTAGGAAATAGGCTGCTTGTCTCACGCGTTACATGGATACTCTTTAGCTAACCAGCATTCACATTGTGCTTTTTACAACAACTATATAAAGTCAAACTCACACTCACACACTGCGAGGTAGCAGCTCGCTACTTTCGTTCTGTTCTCGATAAGCCCTCAGAGGACAGACTGTCATAAAACAAAGCACACTGACAGTTTCACAAAAATTGTGATGCACCAAAAGGTCTGAAATAGATTTGCTGGATGCTATAATAAAGTGAGTGTTTCATGAATCAGGGGATAATTATCCCTACATGATGATGCTTGTCATGTCAGTCCACCCCCACACATGGCAGCCCTGGATGGATAATATTAGCAATAATAATAGCAATATCACGCTGTGGTGGGAACCTGCTCCCCCGACACAGTGTGTGGATTAGAAAAGTTGGCTGTTTCTGAACAATACGCTTGTAAAGTGCATGTGTTATCAATGATATTGTAATGGTCACACAGATACCGATTAGGACACGTAATCACACGGCATGCAACATTTTAAGAAGAGCATTCATTTAGGAGAGTCTTTTGAGACTGTCACGCTGTAATGCGAGGAGTAAGCCTTGGGAAACACTCCCTGTAACTATTCCCCAGGTTGTTGCTGTAAATGAGAATGTGTTCTCAGTCAACTTACCTGGTAAAATAATGTAAAAAATTATTTAAAAAACATACTGTATGCTAATCTCACATTGATTACAATATAGAGTTCTGTTGGCGTTAATTACAGTGATCACATGACAGACTGAGCCTTGCTTTATGATTCGACATAAATGATGTGTTGTACTGATCAGTAGCAGTGGCGGATTTAGTTATAGGTGACATGGGTAGGCGCCCAGGGCGGCATCTTGCCGGGGGCGGCACGGGGCGCCCGCACATTTCTTTGGGGAATGGTGACATTTGCGTGATCGGTTTTCTATTGCTCATTTGGGAAGGTCTCCCTGGGAAGGTCATTCAGGGTTCACCCAGGGAGCCATACAAGCTAGAACCACCACTGATCAGTAGGAACATGAGACTGGTTCCCACACATACATACAATACTTATCCATCTCGCTCCATGTCCTGGGATAGCCTGAGAGAAAACCAAGTCCTCCGAGTATCCTTTGTGTATAACTGTCAACTGTGCTAATACTACATCTGGCAGTCACAAATCACGTAAGATCTCATCTCATTCTTTACACACAACCCCCCCCCCCTCTTCCCACCCAATAGGCTACAACCTGAAAACCCTGTCACCCCATTTCTTACAACACAGCCAACTTCCATTCCCCTGTTTGTTTAGTCAGACAATAATTGCCAACAATTAAAGCTGTCATTCCCTTACACAGCAGCTATCATCAATCTACTGAGAGAACAATATTACAATATTGTTTTTCTCTACAGTCACAGACAGAGAAGGGGAAAAAAATTGAGGGAAAAAATGCCTGCACCCGTTTGCCAGGGCAGGCAGCCAAAGGAGCTCAGGAAGCACCAAACATAGCTATCAGGATGTCCGGCACTGGGACAGGAAGAGCCTTCTATGGGCAGAAAGGTTTCCTGGCTGGCTGGAACATCTGGTGACATTACCTATGCCTATTGGCTCTTGAGGCTGGGTCATATGAGGAGGACTGCTGGGAGGCAGGCTGCAGTGGCAGACAGGCAGGGACCAAGCTGATCCAGAGCCAATCCCTATTCCAAAGGCCTGGTGACCGGGAGGGCACAGCCACACCACAGACAGGGCTGAGAAGACGGAGAGCCAGGGGGTAGGGCCAGGACCGGACTAACACATTTTGGGCCCCAGGACAACTACCTTCAAGGGGCCCCAAATGGAGTGCATTTGGAAAGCATTGACTCCTTGACTTTTTTCACATGTTTTTCCCCCTCATCAATCTACACACAATACCCCATAATGACAAAGGAAAAACCAGATTTCAGATTTTTTTGCGAATGTATTAAAAATAAAAAACTGAAATATCACATTTACATAATTATTCAGACAACCTCGAGTCTTCTTGAGTATTACGCTATAAGCTTAGCACACCTGTATGTGTGGAGTTTCTCCAGCTCTTCTATGCAGATCCTCTCAAGCTCTGTCAGGTTGGATGGGGAAAGCTACGGCTCAGCTATTTTCAAGTTTCTCCAAAGATGTTGGATCGGGTTCAAGTCTGGGCTCTGAATCGGCCACTCAAGGACATTCAAAGACTTCTCCCAAAGCTACTCCTGCATTGTCTTGGCTGTGTGCTCAGGGTTGTTGTCCTGTTGGAAGGTGAACCTTCGCCCCAGTCTGAGGTCCTCAGGGCTCTGGAGCAGGTTTTCATCAAGGATTTCTCTGTACTTTGCTTCGTTCATCTTTGCCTCAATCCTGACTAGTCTCTCAGTGCCTGCTGCTGAAAAACATCCCCACAGCAAGATGCTGTCACCACCATGCTTCACCATAGGGATAGTGCCAGGTTTCCTCCAGACGTGATGCTTGGCGTTCAGGCCAAAGAGTTCAATCTTTGTTTCTCAAGGTCTGAGAATCTTGTTTCTCAAGGTCTGAGAGTCCTTTAGGTGCCTTTTTGCAAACTCCAAGCGGGCTGTTATGTGCCTTTTACTGAGGAGTGGTTTCCATCTGTTCACTCTACCATAAATACCTGATTGGTAGAGTGCTGCAGAGATGGTTGTCCTTCTGGAAGGTTCTCCCATCTCCACAGAGGAACTGCAGCTCTGTCAGAGTGACCATCGGGTTCTTGGTCACCTCCCGGCAGGTAGCCTAGTGGTTAGAGCATTGGGCCAGTAACTGAAAGGTTGCTAGATTGAATCTGTTGTTCTGCCCCTGAATAATCCAGTTAAACCACTGTTCCTAGGCCACCATTGCAAATAAGAATTTGTTCTTAACTGACTTGCCTAATTAAATAAAGGTTAAATATAAAAAATAAAAAGGCTCTTCTCCCCCGATTGCACAGTTTGGCCGGGCGGCCAGCTCTAGGAACAGTCTTGGTGGTTCCAAACTTCTTGGGGACCATCAACACAATCCTGTCTCGGAGCTCTACGGGCAATTCTTTCAAACTCATGGTTTGTAAATTTCTCTGATATGCACTGTCAACTATGGGACCTTATATAGACAGGTGTGTGCCTTTCCAAATCAGGTCCAATCAATTGAATTTACCACAGGTAGACTCCAAATCAAGTTGTAGAAACATCTCAAGAACGATAAATAGGAAGCAGGATGCACCTGAGCTCAATATCGAATCTCATAGCAAGTCAATTACACAATAGAAAAATATGTGCAGTGTGTGCAAATGTAGAAGAGTAGGGATGTAGTAAGACAATAAATAGGCCATAGTCGTGAAATAATTACAATTTAGCATTAACACTGGAGTGATAGATGCAGATGATGATGTGCAAGTAGAGATATTGGGGTGCAAAAGAACAAGAAGATAAATAACAATATGGGGATGAGGTAGTTGGTTGTGCTACTTACAGATTGGCTGTGTACAGGTGCAGTGATCGGTAACCTGCTCGGACAGCTGATTCTTAAAGTTAGAGAGGGGGATATAAGACTCCATCTTCAGTGATTTTTGCAATTCGTTCCAGCCATTGGCAGCAGAGAACTGGAAGGAAAGGCGGCCAAAGGAAGTGTTGGCTTTGGGGATGACCAGAGAAATAGACCTGCTGGAGAGCATCCTACGGGTGGGTGTTGCTATGGTGACCAGTGAGCTGAGATAAGGTGGGGCTTTACCTAGCAAAGATTTATAGATGACCTGGAGCTAGTGGTTTTGGCGACAAATATGTAGCGAGGGCCAGCCAACGAGAGCATGCAGGTAGCAGTGGTGGGTAGTATGTGGGGCTTTGGTGACAAAACGGATGGCACTGTGATAGACTATATCCAGTTTGCTGAGTAGAGTTTTGGAGGCTATTTTGTAAATGACCAAAGTCAAAGTCAAGTATTGGTAGGATAGTCAGTTTTACGATGGTACTGTATATACACTACCGTTCAAAAGTTTGGGGTCACTTAAAAATGTCCTTGTTTTTGAAAGAAAAGCTATTTTTTTGTCCATTAAAATAACTTAAATTGATCAGAAATACTGTGTTAACATTGTTAATGTTGTAAATTACTATTGTAGCTGGAAACGGCTGATCTACATAGGCGTACAGAGGACCATAATCAGCAACCATAACTCCTGTGTTCCAATGGCACGTTGTGTTAGCTAATCCAAGTTTATAATTTTAAAAGGCAAATTGATCATTAGAAAACCCTTTTGCTATTATGATAGCGCAGCTGAAAACTGACCTTCTTGAGTATCTGGAGTATCAGCATTTGTGGGTTCGATTACAGGCTCAAAATGGCCAAAGACTTTCTTCTGAAACTCGTCAGTCTATTCTTGTTCTGAGAAATGAAGGCTATTCCATGCGAGAAATTGCCAAGAAACTGAAGATCTCGTACAACGCTGTGTACTACTCCCTTCACAGAACAGCGCAAACTGGCTCTAACCAGAATAGAAAGAGGAGTGGGAGGCCCGGTGCACAACTGAGCAAGAGTACAAGTACATTCGAGTGTCTAGATTGAGAAACAGACGCCTCACAAGTGCTCAACTGGCAGCTTCATTAAATATTACCCGCAAAACACCCGTCTCAATGTCAACAGTGAAGAGGCGACTCCGGGATGCTGGCCTTCTAGGCAGAGTTGCAAAGAAAAAGCCATATCTCAGACGGGCCAATAAAAATAAAAGATGGGCAAAAGAACACAGACACTGGACAGAGGAACTCTGCCTAGAAGGCCTGCATCCCAGAGCCTCTACATACATTATGCACATAAAATCTACATAAAATGAAATGAACATTTTATTTAGAATAATGTTTGATATAACAAGGGGATTGGAGGATGAAGAAGAGCACAACCTCCGCAGCTGACAGTGATATCATCTGTACGTCGATGCTAAATCTGGTTTCTACAAAAAGAACAGCAATGGAAATGATTGGGTGATAACGTATAATGGAGAATTATAAGGTTCTAAGGTGAGGCAAAATCGACTGGGTAAATTACACTTAACAACGTGGATGTGGTGAGCATAGAGCACACAGATTATGCGTATCACACTCTTCAGTTCTTCAGTGTAATTATCAGAGGCTTCAGCAATATTAGGAAGGAAAGTGGCAAGGGGTTAGGCTCCACACTCCCAAGTCTCATCAAAAGTTTCGATTAAATGGAGAGACTTGGAGAGTTGTTCATGGAAATCGTGAATATCAAAATGATACAAAGCTTTCCAGAGACCTGAGAGAACTTGCACACCCCCACACTTCCATTCCATGGGAGTTTAGGCTGGTTGACATGGAAACACAGTTTTCAGAGAGAAATATGGTAGGCAGGAGGAAGCGCTGTCAAAGCTTTAAAGAGAGAACAATGCTTCATTCTCGTCACCCGCCCCTGAAGGTGTAAACATTCTACGCTCCTATTATCCAACTCATTATCGAAGCATAAGGGATTTATATCTATTCGGCATCTGGGTTTTCATTAGGGATCAGGCTAGGGTGACAAAATAATTGCGACCGTGCAGAAAATATCATGAACCGTGAAACGCTATGCGAATCATCTGAGATTTCATGGGTGCAAAATACTGGATGACAAGCCCATATTTTAATGTCTGTTGTAGGGACAACTGTGATGGGTAATCTTTTATATTCTTGAGAGAGACTGTCCTTTACACCATATTCCCATCAGTCCAGAGAAACCATTTCTTTGTGACATCACTGTAAGTGAAACCAGCCTTACACACTTTGTCATTTTTGGTTCTAAACTTAGCCTGGCCAAATTTCACCAAGCTGCGGACAGCTGTATGTGTGATGCATGATGGGAGAAGGCCAGACGTTTGCACATGTACAGTACACTGCAGTCCACCCACTCCTCGTTCCCACCACATAGCTTGACTGCTGTCAATGCATTTCTATAATATTTGCATACTGCCAATACTCGGTGTGAAAATCTGTGCTTTTTAGAGAAAATCTGTTGCTTTTCTCCTGTGTGACGTATTGAGAAAGATTGATTCATAAAGAGAGTCATTCTCACTCACATTCAAAGATGAATGTTAGCTTATAAATTGGTAATGCAAGATGTAATAATTGGCAGAGTCTTATACTAAAATATGAACAGGCCTCCACGATGTTCAGCAGGCTCAACACTGCTCATGACACTGTGCTAACATTGGCTCATGGCCTGATTTGAAATTATACTCAAGTAATTATATTTCAAGTCACAGTCAGGCCCAGTTTTATGACTAAAGCGTTACTGTGAGTCAGAACCTCCTATTTGTACTGAGGTTAATTTATGTGACCAGGATAATTAGGGCTAGAAAAAAATGTAAGATAGTAGGCAGGTGATTGTGGTGCCTGATAAAGTACGGTGCAAGTTCTATGAGGATTGTACTATTCATCAGATGTTACCTGTGTGTTGCTTACTAAACTACATTGAAATATCCTGAACTCATGGCCCCAAATAATGAATAGGCACAGTCAGAAAGAAGACAAGATCAGGACAAAGGACACATGTTAGAACCAGGTATAAACAAGGCTTCCGATAGTTGTCTTATTTATGATTTGTCCTCACGTGACTCTGTCATACTGTTTTCATCCTTTTAAGTGGGTTTCACAATGGTGCCAGTCAAAAGCCTACTAACCCTAAAGAACAAGAGGCCTCATATTATATCTCTACATCAAAAGGAACCACTGAGTCCAGTCAGAAAAAACTATTACCAAAAATAGCTTTTCTGTATCTGACCCTGACATTGGTATCACCGCTGAAGACATGCCTATGGGCCTGTTGCTGCCTGCACCAGAGACATTGACAGAGAGATGAGAGGGATAAAAGGAATGTTTTTCCTAGGGAGAGAGATGGTGTACGTGAGCGACTACCCCTAACTCTAAGACTTAGGCTTCGGTGTCGTCACACAGGTTCATGCAAACGGCATGCTCAGCAGCCCCTGGATATGTACAGACAAATGTATGAGCAGCGGGGTTTTAGGTTTGATATTCAGGAGCACAACAATAGGTGCTAAAATGCATATTGATATGTCTCAAATATGAGTCCATATGACTCCAACACCATATGCAATGCAATGCATATGCAATATGCAATTATCTACACAGTACTTACCAAATAATACTTGTTTCTTGAATGACACAATATACAATCTTGTAAGAGGTGGTTTCTAATAGGTTGTACAATTCCCAGCATGATAAAAACTTTGCCAATGCTGTGAGTTAGGGCATTCACTGCATACTCCTCCTGTGCCTGATTGTGAGTTGAATGTGGCAGCAGGTCGGTGTCAGACCACAGGCCCTGTGATTGAGAGGCCCTTGACGGCCACTTGTTCCTCTGCCAGAAAGAGGGTGGAGGGACCTCCATGGCTCCTCACCCTCATAGACCTACACCGAGTGTACAAAACATTACGAACACTTTCCTAATATTGAATTGCATCCCCTTTTGCCCTCAGAACAGCCTCAATTCGTCGGGGCATGGACTCTACAAGGTGTTGAAAGCGTTTCACAGGGATGCTGGCCCATGTTGACTTCAACGCTTCCCACTGGTGTGTCAAGTTGGCTGGATGTCCTTTGGGTAGTGGACCATTCTTGATACACACGGGAAACAATAAACATGAAAAATCCAGCAGCGTTGCAATTCTTGACACACTCAAACTGGTGCGCCTGGCATCTACTACCATACCCCGTTCAAAGGCACTTAAATATTTTGTGTTGCCCGTTCACCCACTGAATGGCACACATATACAATCCATGTCTCAATTGTCTCAAGGCTTACAGATCCTTATTTAACCAAAATCCTGCCCTTCCTCTCCGTTGATCGAGGTGGATTTAACAAGTGATCAATAAGGGACCGTTATTTCCCCTGGATTCACCAGGTCAGTCTGTTGTGTTCCTAATGTTTTGTGCACTCATTGTATAATGGCTATATGATCCACGCAAATACCGCAGAGGGTAAAGATGTCAACAGCCCTGTGAGGATTGAGGTGTGTGTGTGGAGCAGTTTGGGATTGGCCCCCGAATATCACCTCTTCTCCTTACTAGAAAAACGTCAAAATATTGAAACCTTTTCTGACATGAACCAATTGTGATTCTTGAAACTGAAAACAAGCTAATAGAATAACATATAACATGATGAACCTGCAAGTTGGTGTGTGGTTGTGACAAAATGTACACATCCGCCAGACAGACCCCCCTCTTTATAGTTGGCCTGTGCACAAATGATGTCATATTGATGATCTATTACAAACCAACTTGTCATGGACGTCAGTCAGTAGATCAAGTCTGCATGGCTATGAGATTTGACAAGCGTTGTGGTTTATCATTGTGGTTATTTCCCACCCTGCAATGCCACGTCATATTAGTACAGGGGGCAATGGACCATGTCCACAATGACTCACTGTGTTCTAGCTCTGGGGATCTA
Source organism: Oncorhynchus kisutch (assembly GCF_002021735.2). Taxonomy (NCBI): domain Eukaryota; kingdom Metazoa; phylum Chordata; class Actinopteri; order Salmoniformes; family Salmonidae; genus Oncorhynchus; species Oncorhynchus kisutch. The sequence goes on along the minus strand of NC_034179.2, from coordinate 55,729,987 downwards.
AATCTACTATGACGATTGACCATTGATTCAATAAGCAAGTAAAAAGTATGAAATCATCAATTATAAGCTCCTGTCTTTCCAAATGATTTAATGGATTGGAGATTTAATCGAGACCACTGTGAAATCCATTGCCTTGTTTTGTCACATTGTGGTTTCTGAATAAGACATATTATAGTACATTGAATGTAATGTGAAATATCTAAGCCTCCGCACCTACAAGTTCACATCGCTAGTATGATGAAGAGAGGTTGGTGTGGAGCCCAGGGGAGAGAAAGAAAGTACCCTCGAAGTTTCTAGACTGTAATGTGACCATAGCGATGAGAGAAGCAGAAGTGAAAGAAAATACCAGAAATATCATTTGATCTGTTTCAAAAGCACATGGTTGTTATAATGGTATGTTACTTTTCATTTATGAATATGGACATTTTATGCAGAAGTAATGCACCTTATTTGAATGTTTTTCATTTTTTTCCTTTGAAGCCATTGTTCTTAACTTTTTAATTAGAAATTTGGTTCTGTAGTTTAATTCACTAGATATTAAAAAATGATTAAATCGTGTATATGTATTCTACAATGTGATGAATTAAACTGTAACAAGTATATGATGAAGTATATGCAAAATCTTTCTGCTGTCATCTCCGCTTAAGATTTGGGGTTCCTCTGAATAAGCACCTTTCGAGACATTATTGTGCAGCATGCACGTGATTTTTTTTTATTTACACCATTGCTCTTTTAACACCATGGTGACCAAAGTTTTGTCTACAATCCTTAATGCAACGATGGTGAAGAAATTCGGCAGAAACAAAAAAGCTTTATTACAGGCATCCTTAAAGCGACACTAACAACACTTTAACATGGCTAACAACATCAAACATGGGAGCCATGAGCTGACAGAGCGAGTGTGAGAGTTGACCGAGGCTTGGCAGCAGAGAGAGGCCTTGAGACAGTTTTGCTGTCATGACACCTGATGTATTCCAAATTGCACGCTTTTCCTTACAGAGCACTACTTACTTTTGACCAGGGCCCCTGGGAAAATGATGCAATTTGGGATACACCCAGTGTCAGGGAAGTCGGTTGCTGAGACAACAGTCCAAGGAGCCACAGAAGAGGGAGACACACATCTCACTCCTTACGGCAGCACTCAGTCTGATTCCTCTCAGATAGAGAGGGAGGAGAAGAGGGTCGCCACTTTGCCATTTCTGCTACTGCTCTGTAAATAGTATGATGGTATTGGACATAAAATGTCACATTCTGCCGTAACCCTAATGCTCTATTCTTCAGTTTAAATTGATTGATGTTATTTTCAATAACTAAAATAAATGTGTGCTTTGATGTTTACTTTAAATGTATGTCTCCGGTAGAGTGGGAAAATATTGATTGAGAAAACAGGAAAAAAAAAACACACTAAATTGTATCGTAGTATATTGATATTTTATTAATATCCCTGTTCTTGAAGGATATCATGTACACCAAATATCTTTGGCAGTTAAGCGCATTCAATGCCTTAAGTAGCCAAAAACAGTCATTTGCTTTCACAAACACAACTACAAATAAAAATAACCACACAATAATGAACTGCATGTAAATAACATACAAAAATCCAATGCCTACTCAGTAGGTAAGAACAACATGTTGACTCCTGAATGCGTACATACTGTATTTACAGTTCAGTTATAAAAATATATATTATTTTGCTTACATTCTTGTGTAATCTGTGACCTCGGTTTCCTCCAAATTGCCCCTTAAAATCGCTCTTACATTCCATAAAAAAATACACTTCACACCTTAAGGCTACTAATCACAGAGTGATAAACAAAACATAGTTTTGTTTACTAAGCTTCAAAAAAGCCACCAAAACGTTTATAATGAAGAATGTTCATTATTTCATGGTGATAAAAAAAACAACATGGGAGATAGTACAAGTGGGTGATATATACAAAGCATAGAAACAAATGCGAGTGTTACAGTTAACATGCTCAAATACTTCATTGTTCTTCCCCAATAAAGTTGTCACACATTGTTACTACAAGAGAAAATATATTCAGAGAAACATGGTGCCATCAAGTTCAAATGATACCATGTAAAGAACGATAATAAGTCTAAAAGTAAGTCCAAGTAAGTCTAAATAAGGCTAATAAGTCTAAAAGTAAGTCTAATAAGTCTAAAAGTAAGTCTAAGTAAGTCTAAATAAGTCTAAAAGGATGAAAAATGAAACATGGCACATGTACACTATACATGGGGCTGTTTGCGTACCCATCAGTCTTTTAAAATTTCAGGTTGTCAGTATCAAAAGTACCACCAAAGCCCAATATTCTATGTTCTTTAGATCTCTGAAGACTCATTGAAGTACTGAGGTTGAGTTGAAGAGAGAAACAGTTCCCTTTCTATCCTCGGCCATCTCTCTCTGTCATGTTTCATGATCTTTAATCTCTGTATGGACACGGAGGGAGTAAAAGTGCATTTGAAAAGGTAACAATGTTCTTTCCTTCTTCTTTTCAAAAATAAAAATAAATGATAATTAAAGATATGAAAGTCTTAGCAGATATCAATGTTTTTTGGAGAGAGTGTGGACTGCAGTTTTGACTGAGGAGTGCCCACTTGGGAGATGTAAATGTTTGTGGGGGAGCCGTATGAGGTGGAAACCTGTGTCTGAAATGTACTGGAGGCTGAGGAGTACATGGTGTTGACTGATGGGGAGCCATAAGAGCTGTGCACTGGGGAGGAATAGCAGGAGGGCGCTGGGGAGGGGTATGAAGACAGCACTGGAGATGAGTAAGAGGAGTTAGGAGAGGGGTATGATGTGGAGGGGGAGGAGTACCCTGAGACTGGGGAGGGGATGGCCATGGGGGTGGGCCCTGCCTTCTCCACCTTTCTGTCCTTTGCCTGCCTCAGGTGGATCTTGGTGTGCCTTTTGCGCTCATCACTGCGGGCAAACTTGCGGCCGCAGATGTCGCAGGCGAAGGGCTTCTCGCCGGTGTGCGTGCGGATGTGTGTGGTCAGGTGATCGCTGCGGCTGAAGTTGCGCATGCAGATGCGGCACTGGAAGGGTCTCTGGCCCGTGTGGATGCGGATGTGGCGTGTCAGCTCATCTGAGCGGGAGAAACGGCGGTCGCACGTCTCCACGGGGCAGGCGTAGGGGCGCTCGTGGGGCGGGGTCTTGCACTGGCGGTTGGGGTACTTGCGCATGCGGTTGGGCTTAACCGGCGGAGACTGGTAGGAACCTTTACGATCCTGAGAGCCAGTCTGTGTGGCGAAAGCCTTGATGGTGGACAGGGGTGTGAGGGAGAGCTGCTGCTGGATGCTCTGAGACTGGAAAGGCTTCTGGTCGGGGGGAAGCAGGCTGATCTCACCCTGCTGATGGGGGAACAGGTAGTCTGGGATCATGGACAGAGCCATGTTGGAGGAGCAGGTCTTGCTGCTGGCGTAGGTGGGTGGTGGGTACTGGACTGAGGTGTTTGACGGGCTGGGGAAGGACTGGTTAGAGTCAGGGAAGAGGTTAGGGCTAACACTAGAATAGGTGGGTGCAGCTGAGTAGATTGGGTTGGAATCACCAATTTGGACAGAGCAGCTCATGGTGTGTGAGGAGGAGCTGACCGGAGCAGCAGAGGAGCACGGGGGAACTGAGGTGGGCGGTTGGGACATGCCTATCAGCCCACTGACCAGGCTGTATAATGGCTCTGCCCACAGGCTGTTGCTGCAGCTGGTTGCAGGCTCCAGAGTGAACCTCCCTGTGTAGGAGATGGAGGGCAGGCGAGGGGTTGAGTAGGTCTGGTCGATGAAAGACTTGTCACAGCCGATAGAGATGTCAGGTAATGTATCTGAAAGAACAACAACAACAAACAGTTAGCATTTAACAGCTGCCGTGTAAAAGCACATTTACATTTGCTGCAGATGGTAGCCCCCAATACTTTTTAGGATCCAGGGGGTGAGCATTGAAGAATCCAAGGAGCGAGTGCAGACAGTCTCATATTTCTCCCAAATGCATGTAAATTACACAATCAGTTAAATCATAGAACTATACTACATATT